>NC_053118.1:20471936-20701936 GCF_010015445.1 Perca fluviatilis
TCCTTTTACACCAGTTTATCAAAGATGCAATTTGAAATCAGGTGAGATGCATAAAAAGAGTGGCATTAAAAGCTGCAGTCTACTCAATCTCAATCTCTCAGTCAGTTGTTTACTGCTATTGGTGAAATAAGTGCATACTTGAGTAATGCTTCCCTTAATCTCCTTGACAGATGCTGATGAAAGAAATTAGTTTTAGAGCTTTACTTCTTACCAGCAGCAAAAGCAAAACACCTTTGAATGTTTTTACCTCTTATACACACACATTGGTTCCTGCAAACAAACATACACAGCACATGTGCACAAACTGTACAAAATTATACAAAAGCTGCACATTAATTACTTTTGCTGTCCATCAATACAGCAGCAGCAGCAGCAACAGTGTTTTTCTCTCAGACTGCAGTGACGTGAAATATCTCAACGGGATGTAAGCATTATTAGAAAACTGTGTCTGCCAACAAACAGTCAAATCTATCTTTACATGTAACGGTTCTAATATTCCAAGTTTATATGCGATTCTTAAATGTTTACATTATTCAGTTTATTCTGCTGCTTTGGGTTTTTTCCCCTTTTTTGTTAACTCATTGGATTCAACAAGGCAAGACACAATAGAGAGAATTTGACATTAACTTATGCAGCATGCGTTTCTCTCTGCTAGGCTGTTCAAAGTGGCTGGTACAATGCCTTTCAGAAGGGAGAGACGGGCAACTCTGTCTTCTTTTTTTCCCCAACTAGTTTTCACATAGCAGCCTTTTAAAATTCTCAGACAGGGTTATGTATTGAAATGGCATGGGCCAGTGTGATGAAATGGCACAATAATGGGCGTATGCTTTTTACTTTCTTTTACATATTTTACAATTGAGTGCAGCAAGGTAAAGAGCAAGAGTTTGTACCAAATAGACAACAGCTACACATGGAGCTACTCTCTATGGACAGTAAAGAATATAATGTTTTAACTCTTTTTGTAACTAACAGCAAGAAACAATTTGCTTTAGCAAAATTTGGATTTACTGGCCCAATTTAATCAGTATCTAATTAATTTTTAAACACAATGAAACATTTTTTAAACTTGTTTCTATGCACCTTGCAAAATATATTGGACACACACAACAGTGTGTCGATCCCTGATATAGCTATATTTATGAGTTTTTTTTCTCCATAAACTGACATTTTCTCCGCAAATACCTTTAGTTGTGGGACTGTGACGTGCATGCTGTAACACACGTACAGTATACCACAGAGTTTATCTCCATGCACCATGCCTGTTAACAAACACAACACACCACAGGCATCTACTACTGCGCGGCCCCTTTGAAGAATTTCATAACCGGTAAAAAGGAACGTTATCTGAGATGCTGCTCCTGATAGCGACCCCGCTACAAGCTGAGAGGCCTGTTCGGGAATACAGGGGTTCAGATACCATGATCTGATTGTGTCCGTTTGTGTTTAAGGAGCATAAAATAAAGCTCAGGAGAACAAATATGATAATGTGTATATATGCTGCATATATTGATAGCTTAATGTGATATGATGTGTTATTTGTGGACCCGACTTTGCTGAGAAATATTCATATCTGTGATGTTTAATGTATGATAATGCACCAGGAATACAGGCCTAGAGGACTGACTACCTGGAGCGATGCTGTCATCTAGCATTTGGCTTTATAAGTGTGTGTGTGTGTGTGTGTGCGCGTGCGGGTGTGTGTGCGGGCGCGCGTCTCATCTGCAGTGCGGTCTGATTAATGACTCCAAGGGTGAGTGAACATCGGCGGTCAGCCCTTTCTGGTTATTCTGAGCTGACCTAGTGTGAGTGGGTCATAGTGGACACAAAGCCTCAGGTGATCTCAAAATCCTTGGCCATTCTCGAACCTGTGTATCATCCTCAGCGCTGCAGGAATGTTTTCTCTTGCTGAGAGAGGGGAGTGCAGTTTCTACACAAGGACACACATTCAATCACGTGGAAAGGACACTCACTGTTTACTTGCATTCTTTCCCGCTCTATGCTGAAAATCGTTTTCTGAAATGCCAGAATGTCACTGAGATGCCAAAGCACAGAAATAATCAGCCTTGTATAAATATATTGCCACTTCGCAGCAATGCAATGTTTTTGTCTTTGTTTCAAATGTCCATGAATTAACAAATATATGCATAAACAAAAAAATCATTACATTGCATGCATAGTTGGTGCCTGAGGTGCATTCATACATAAAGCAGATTTCTCTTTTTTTATACCTGTATGTCAAGATGTCTTTGGTGACCATAGCAGCATGTGTTCGGTCTCCAGGGAAACCAACTCATAATAAGTATTTGTGTGTGTGTGCCTGTATGTGTTTTTTAATAATCGACGGTAATGAGATGAGCCGAGTGGAGAATAATCCTGGATTAACATCTTAAAAATGCATGTGTTGTCATAACAACATCCTGATTGGGATTTAATACAAATACACAAACACTCAGTAACCATACACACACACACACACACACACACACACACGCACACGCGCGCACACACACACACACACACACGCACAGCAACCACCAATTGTCTGTGCATCAGATAGCTGAATGCTACAAGCTGTGTATGCATGTGCTGTTTCTCCCGTGTTGGTTTATGTGTGTATCGTTGACTTAATTAGAGACTTAAGCGGGGTGCTCCTCTGAGGGGATTAAAGGGAAAATTATCAGAATCTGGAGACTTAAGGCTGAAACCAGTTAAACGGAAACAGGAGGAGGAAGATCAGTACTCGGAGGATAAAGGAGTTTGAGAGGCAGTTCTACTGTTTATATTCAGTCGCATGTTCATTTATGTGAATTGTCCTCTTGAAGTCCCGCACAAGCATTCAGATATTTCTTCAAGGTGTACAAGCTATTCTTCCAAGCTCTCAAAGCTGCTATTTGGATGTGTTTGAATCATGGAGTTTAATGGATATTCAATGATAGATAGAGAAAGGAATTCAGACAAGCAGGACAAAGAAGAGGAAGGACAATATCGATTTGAGGATTGACAGATAGACACTGCATGTCACTCACCTACATCCCTCTCTTAATGCTGTGGCTGTGGATTCAAACTGTGAATTAATGACGTAATGGGAGCGATGGTTGTCTGACCCAAGGCTTTTCCTGACAGCCACAGTGAGAAGCCATGAATCAAGTGACCTTTCTCCTCTTCAGTGCAACCATTTGGGATGGATTTACTGGGTAGTGGATGCAGTGTGTGTGACCTAGGAAACGCTCTGCAGCTGATTGATTGACACAAAGGGTTAATACTCACAGCTTTGTGGGGATTAATGTGATCATTAAAAGGTGACGTGGTTTGTCTCAGACTGGTCTTATTGGGAAAATGTGTGTTTTTCCTCTAATCCATAAGGCAAGAGGTCGCTGTCCATTATATGATTCCTTTGATTGTTTTACTGTGTATGAAATATTTGTTGAGGAAATGTTTCCGTGAGAACTGTTTTTCTCTCCATTGTGTCCTGCAGAAACTCATTACATCTTATAATTAACTCCGAAAAGTCATCTTTATCATTGATCTGCATTTTTAGTCAATATGGCTATTTTAGACTATCCTGCTGCTTCTATTGTCTGAGGGTTGAATGTGTTCATAAATCTCTGCATGCATGAAGTTCGTGTGTGTGTGTTTTGTTTTGTGTGTGTGCCCATAGTAATCTTTGGTGGGAACATCTGTCTCTCAGAGATAACATAACTGGGGAATTAGCCATGCTGTCTTACAACCGAGCATCACATCTCACTATTACAGCTTCCTAAATTATACCCTGTTACAGTACACCTCTGTGTGTGTGTGTGTGTGTGTGTGTGTGTGTGTGTGTGTGTGTGTGTGTGTGTGTGTGTGGTTGTGTGGTTGTGTGGTTGTGTGTGTGTATAATGTGCACAATGTGCTGACAGTGTCATGTCCTTGGGGCTCCTGCCAAGTTTAAGAGTATCACAGAGCCCACTACCTCCTCTAATCCTTAAATCCATCATAGAATGGAATTCACATAGTTACTCCTTCATAATACAAGTCCTACACATGCAGGTCTCTTCTAAACACGGGAGCCAAGCATACAGTAAGTGAATAGAATAAAACAAAAAAATAGATCCTGTTTTATAGGATAAAAGTGTTTTTTCTGGCTCAGCATTATACACGGTAATATATCTTTTTGATGTAAAAGCTCTAAACAGCCTGAAGCCACTTAGCTTTAATTATATGACACCTGCAGCAACAGCAGTGTCTGTTGACTCATCAGTGGTGACAGATTCTTCTTTGAAGTGTACCTTTTATGGGAGTTCAGAAGCTCACAAAAGTTAAAGTGATGCATCAACCTAAAATCATCAGAAATGCAAAGCTATACGATCAAATGGGATGACTAAGAAGACACCTTTCAATGGAAGCAACCGATGGATTCAGTTTTTAGTGCACTCTAATCTTGCGAGGCCCAATCCCTTTGAACTTTATTTTCGCTTGTAACTTTTGAATGTCATTTGTTGGTTCAGTAGAAGAGTTGAAATATTATCCTTGCTGTAACTACTATTCCTAAGAGGCAGAGAGATTCAGTAAAAAAGATGTAAATTGGAGTGCAACAGAATGGTACTGTATGTCACACTCTGCCACAACTCAAGAAAACTTTTAATGAATGTCACTGTGAGAGAAAAGGTATGGGAAGCGCTTTCTCTGCAATAATAATAATACTGCAAAGTACATTGTGCTGTGAATGTCTGTGCTGTACAGCATTCAAACATATAAAAGAAAAAATGTTAGACTCTGAATGAGGCAAATAGAGAGGACGTGCAATGGTGCTTTTTCTTCTGCACAGTCAGAGAACAGCCGGGGGAGCTGAACGCAGCCCCACTGACCTGGTTGAATCAAAGAGAAGGGTAAGAAGCGAGACCACAAAAAAAGGAAAGAAAGGGAGAGCGCAAGAGATGGGAAGTGTCTCATTTATACTGCATTGCAATTTGGGTCGATGGATCGCTTCAGTAGCCGTAAGGGGCTCTTTTTTTAGTCAATGCAATCTATACCCACAATCTAACAATCAAATGTGGTGCCAATAGAAGTGGTCCTGCCCCAGCTTTGAGCTCTCTGTGACTGCTGGTGTATTTGACTGAGTGCCAGCTTCAGTTTTTATACCTCATTAATTCACAAGAGCGATTGACTGAGGAAACCGCTTCTTCTCGATCATAAATCAACCCACACACTCCTGTGTGCGCACACACACACACACACACACACAGCAAAACATGAATACACCAGGGGACGAATCTCATGGCTTAGGTAATGATTTAATCCGTCACTGACAGAAAGTACAGTGATATTGTGATTACTAATTTTCACATGACCCCTGTGTGGATAGCTCCTGTGTGTATGTGTGACTTACAGTGTCTGTTATAATACAGTGAAGGTCCCAAGCACTCCATATTCATGGATACATTTGTTTTTAAAACAATATGCTTTGTGTTTTTCGTTCAAAGTGCATTTAAGCTTTTCATTATGTGACTCTTCTCGTGCATTTTCTCCTTTTGACTTTGTGAGAGATTTTAATGGTTATGAACCAGAGAGAAGATGGAGCAAAAAAATGGAGAGGGTTGATATTGTATCATTTCCACAATTATGAGTATTGGAGGACTGAGAAGTTACAGCACATTTGAGTATCTCTAAATCAAAGTCTGGGATAAGAACTGAGCAGTACTGTGTGTGTGTGTGTGTGTGTGTGTGTGTGTGTGTGTGTGTGTGTGTGTGTGTGTGTGTGTGTGTGTGTGTGTTTGAGGGAGAGGTAGAGATAGAGAGTTTTGATGCTGTAACAGCTGCTAATTATTGCTGCTCTATATTTCACACAGTCTGTTTGATCTCCTGTCCTGTGGAGAGAGATAGGGATTCTCTGTTTCTCACAAACTCACACATTTGTACACACACGCACACACACACGAGCAAGCTCAGGGGTCACAAGGAGGAGAAAGAGGAATTGTGCTCTAATTACAGAATCTCTGCAGGGGTTGACTTATATTTCTAGCCAACACCACAGTACTGGAAGTGTACACATTTGTCTTGTTTTTGTGTCTGTATTTATGTCACTGCTTGCTGTAGCCCCCCCTGTGTGCTGGGCTGTGTTCACTGATATCACAGAGGGCAAATCAATCCAATCTCTCAAAGCACTCTGGGTAGTCCAAGTCCATAGACCATCTGGATGCCGCTCTGTTCTCTTCTGTGTTCTGACCCGTGAGTGCCGGCCGCTGCAGTGATCAACTGTTTGGCAAGCAGGTTTCATACATCCTAGCGTTCACCAATCACCAGGAGGGGATGCATAGCAACAGTTACTTACCACCGTAACCTTTGGCAAGACATGCAAGAAAGAAGCTCTTTGATGATTTTGTTTTACCTGATATGTATAATATCCAAGCACAACATTCACTTGAAAACTGTCTGGTGCAGATTAAAGTCTTGAAACTAAGTGATATGTTGGCTTTGGGCATCCCCAGTGCACTGAACCAAAGGTCAAACTGAACATTATATTGTTGACATTAATGTGGTCAAAGAAATGTACTTTCTTGGACAAAATAATTTGTTTGGCAATAAAAAGACTAATAGCATAATAATAATAAAAAAAGGTACTTTTTAAAAGGCATCTTTTAAGTCTCAGACTGACAATAAAAACATGTTCAGACTGATCCTATATGTTTTAAAAACGGTAAATAAAGAATGTTTTATCATTAATTTTCACACTATTAAATGAATTGCTACACTTGGTAGATAAACCTATTAAATGTCATCATTACTTTTTCTTCAGACACTTTAGGATAGTTTTAGACCTTGCAAGATGATTACCAGTGTAAGAAATAAGAACATCAACATTTTTTTTGAGAACTTACATTTATAGTTCTAGTAAAACTTATTCCAATAAAACAGCCTGATAAGGGAAATCCTTTTGCAACTGACATGCTTACAGTTCATAGACATGCACCCTGTGACAAGGCGTCACAAGTAGACATTGCTTGAAGTTAAGGGGTCACGAACAATCTTTCTCAGGTCTTCTGGGTCTGGATTTATTTGGAACATGATTTATTTGGAACATGTTGCAACATGTTGCAAGATCAACATGAATCAGACACAATAAGAAAAAGCATTAATGCCTGTTTATTTTCACCCAAGTTTTGTATGTATGTAACAGATCCAATTCATTCAATGCTGTCTCAACAACTGCTGTGTGGGGGAAAAAAGATCTAATTTCACATGTGAGTATGAGAAATTGTTGAAGTGTTTGTATCACTGAAGTCATTGAGTGTGGAATAAGCACTGTACCACTAGTAAAGGTTAAATCCATGTTTTATTTTATTGTTTTTCATAATTCTAATGTTATTACTGACTGTCAGAATATTTACACTACAGAGACAAAACAGGTCTTTACATGTATCAGATATGGAAATTAGTTTTTGTCTTTCCTAATGTGTGTTTGTATCAGTCCAAATGACCTCTTATACATGCACACACACACATACAGTATACACCAAGGTTGAAATGGCTGACCCCGGTCCCTGGAACATTTTTATGTTGTTGAAAGTCACACTCTAACTCAGATAACCTGTATGAAATGGAGATAAGGGGAGAGTATTATCAGTCTTTTTTACCCCTCTTTCCCTGGCACGAAGGATACTTCAAAAGGTAGCTGGTCTGTCTGTGGTTCAGAAGGAAAGAGAAGATGACACAAGCCCAGCTTTTCTTTGAATAGCAGGTGCACCTTTCCCTTTATTCTGGGCCTGAATGAGGAATGATTGGAAAAGCAAAGGATCAAAGTGTTTTCTCGAAGTCTGCTGCAACACAGCAGAGGCTAGATGGAGAAACAAATTTTCATTTGAAAACAGTCAATAGTTAGGCTGTTTGTGTGTATGCTTGTGTGTGTGTGTGTGTTAGTGTGCGCGAGTGAGGGCATGTGCAAATACGAGTTGGAGTTGATTCTAGTAAAAGCACTGACATATCACCATTTCAAATAGCAGGCTTTTGTCTAAACCCAAAATCCCCTCTCTTTCCCTTACTTGTCTGTGTTGCCAAGGAAGATTAATAAACATGGCAGCCACTCTGTGAAAATCACAACGCCTTCTGTTGAAACCTCACTGGCCACACTCTGTCCATGAAAGACTGTGGGTTTAAGGGTTGCAGGGCTACTTGGGAGGGTGGGGCAAGTGGGGTCGCGTGAAAAGCAGGGGACTGGGGGAGGAGAGGGATGGGATGATGGGACAGCAGAATGGAGGGAAACAGTGAGGATATGGAAAAGGGAGAGAGGTGAAGGTGATGATGGAGGGAGGGGTGGAGAGGGGGCAGGGGGTGAGGGAGTTGAGCTGCGTGTGGGTGGATGGTGGGAGAGGTGGATGAGGTGGTGGAAGAAGATGAGGAGGAGGGGGGCATGGAGAGGGCTGCGTGTTGTAAAATAATATGATGGAGGCTGGAGAGAGGGGGCAGGTTCGGGACTCTCAGAGCCATGGGTTGAGTAAAGTTCTCTTGTGAGGTCATGTGTGGAAGTGGGAGACTGACCCTGACGGTGTGCTGTGCTTGTGTTTGCATCGTGTCTGTGTGAAGCGACTGGGTTTGAGGCTGTGAAGGGTTGTGCAAGGGTGCAGGTGTGTATTGTTCCTCTGAAGTCCCACAGTTCTCTCGCTGTGCTGTGTGTGTGTTTGTCTTTGTGTGCATATCTGCACTCTCTTGCCTCTGTTCCAGAACTTTCTGCATGTGCTCTCTTGCCTGCTCTTGCAGGAGGCGATATTTGTCCATCTCCTCAGCAGTAAAGCTGATTGGCGGAGCTGTCGCTCCACCTGTCTGCTTGTCATAAGTGCTAATCTGCGACGGGCAGAGATTTGGCATGCTGCAATGGTTTGACTCAACCATGTCCAGAGGACATTTTTGACTGTCGACGACTGCTGCAGGATCCGTTCCGCTGCCCTTAGCCTCCTCTTCTTCCTCTCCCTCCTTCTCCTGACTTTTCTCCAGCAGCCCTTGTTTCTTCCTGGCCTTTCTCTGGATTGCAGGTAGTTTCCCTATGAGAGGGAGAAGCAACATCCTGGCTGGTTTCTGTGGCACAGACTTACTGGGGGATAGTCCTGGGAGAGTTGTGCCTGACTTGCTTGAGTTGACAAGGGCAGAGGGTCCATGTCCAAGGTCAGACTGTGAATTGGGCTCCTTAAGCTGAGAAGGGCTTGTGTCACAATGATGCGTGTTGAGGCCCAGAACTGTGGGAGCAAAAGAGGATCTGTTGGGCGAGGAATGAGAGAAGGAGCAAGAGGTTAGGCCAGATGAAGTGGATGTGGGGCTGCTCTGCTTCTTTACCTCCTGATGGGCCTCAGATGAGAGTCCTGGAGCTCCTAAGGACGTCCTACAGGTGCTGACTGTCAATCCATCCACTGTGACTCCTGAGCAGGTGCTGCTCCTGCTCCACTCCCAGCTTAGATCGGACATGCTGGTGGTGCTGCAGGGGCTGCAGGAACGAGGGCTGTGGCATCTGCCGGCCCGTGTGTTGATCACACTCTGGGGGCTGTATGTCTGCCTACTTGTCCACCACTCAGGGCTGGAGAAGTGTCTCGAGCTTGAGCGTCTGGTGCCTGCAGATTTCCACACACAGCCTGGGCTGTCTCTGCTGTCTGCCCCTGTCCTGGAGCCTGACGTAGATCTGTGTGTCCCCCTGTCTTCCCAGCTGTCGCTGCTGCTCCATGTCCATCTGTCCACGCTGCACCTGTCCCAGTCTACATCTTCCATTCTAAGATGTCTGCCTCTCCTGTCCCAGCTGTTAGGACTGGGGCTAAAACTTGCCACCCGATCCCACTCCACTCCTCTGTTTCTCAATCTCCACCCACTCCTTGACCTGCCCTCCTCACTACCTCCAGGACAGCTCCCCCTTATCCACTCCCACTGTTCTGTATCTGAAATCAGGCCCCTGTCTCTGCAACCTGAACGCTCTCCCATTGCCCTGCCCCTCTCTGTCTCCTCCCAGTCATCACGATGCCTCGAACTCTTCCTCTTACTATGAATGACTTTCCTGTCCCTGTGGAGGAGTTTTCTCTTTCTCGCCGGGCTGCAACCACGGTTGTTGTCAGGGTAACAGCAGTCAATGAAACTCCTGGGGTTGCTATGGTGACCCCTTTCCCAAAACAGCTTAGAGTTACATCCTGGTGAGAAGGAGTGTAAGGAGAAGTGAGACCGCCAGGGAAAAGTCACTGCATCTCTGTCTCGCTTTCCCTCCCCCTCGTTGTGTCTGTCTGCTGTGTGTCTGGCGAGCTGGGAGTAGGCACTGCAGTGCTCTGCCTGCTCTCTGTCTGGCTGGGACTGGGAATCAGTGCTGTGGCTCCTGTGAGGCCTCCTCTTCCTGACAGAGACAGATACTGGCTCAGCATCACATCTCCCGAGGAGACAGCTGCTCCCTGCTCTCTGCACCCTCCTCCCCCTCATCCTCGTCTCCCCCGTCTCCCTTTGCCTCCTTTTCTTCCACAAGCTCCCTCCAGCTTCTCCACTCCTCTCAATGCCAGTGGAGACTGTGGAGACAACACTCCTCACTTTGCACCTTGCTGATTGGCGCTTGTTTGAAGCCTTTTCCTCCTCACCCCTCTTCCTCTTTCCCAGCTTGTGTTTCTTTGTGCTGGCTTTCCTCTTTTTGCGTGACACTTCTGAGACACCCACATACGGCTGTGGAGCGCTGGCACACTTGCACATTGTCTCACTCCCACACTCACACCTGGACGGGCTACTGCACATCCTCTGTGTGCCAGGTTTGGTGACAGACTCTAATTTACAGCTCAGGGCTATGATGGCTCTCTCCCTGATCCCTCTCACACCCCCTAATCTGCCTCCCAGAGGATTCTGGGAGTTTATGTCAGAGCTGTCACTATTAGTGGGGTCAAATGGATGGGACGCTGCCCTCATGCAATTATCCATTCTTGGCGTGCATCTTCCTCTTTCTGGTCTTGTTTCTGACGATGAAACGTTTTTGTTCTTTAGGAACAGGTGTGCTTCTCTCTCTACGTCTATATGTTGCTCCGCCTTATAGTAATCCTCAGATTTTTCCTGTCTGTTTGCTTTCAGCTCTTGTCTTGTCTGTCTTTGTAAACAGGAAGGAGTGTCTGGTGTAAGAACAGCTGGCACACATAGATCTGATTCCTCTGAGGGAGCACAAAACTGATTTTGTTGTGACTCCTGCCGATCCTCTGTGAGTAGTTCTGGTTGTTGTGGGTTCAAGCAGAATGGGTTGCAGCTGTAAGAGACGTGTGGTTGAGACTTGGTGAACTTAAGCAAACTGACAGGCCATCTCAGACAAGTAGAGCTATCCTTCCCCAGCACACACATATACTGACTCTCTTCCCTCCCCGCCTCTGATTCTTGCTTTCTCTTTGTCTCGCTATCTGTGTGTTCGGTGTCCATGTGTGCACCTGCTAGTGCTGTGCCCCTTAGGGCCACCTGGGTCTTTGATGGCAAGAATAGTGAATCATGGCTCTGATTATCAGGTGCTGCTGTGGAAATATTAGAGTGTACTTTCACTGCATCTCTTTTTTCAATCTCCTCTTCTCTGGCAGCCTCCCTGGGGATTGGCCTTGTGTCGCTCAGTCTAACACAGTCAGATCTGAAATCATGTTTTTCACTCTCACTGTGTCTCCCCTCCTCTGCTGCCCCAATTTCCTTGTCAATATCTTCCATCATACCCTTTATCCTTTCTTTTATTTGTTCCCTCTTGTCTCTCTCCTCCTCCTCCAGGTCCGAGAAGACGGAGGCGGAAGGCTCGAGCCTGGGCCCCCTGCGTGAGAAGCAGAAGGACACCCCAAGCCTGCCTCCCACTCTCCCCCGCCCTGGGAGAGGCAGCTGGGGATACAAGCCCAGGCAAGACTGGGGGTTCACTGCAGGTGGGTTTGTTTTGGATGCCGGATGTGTGATTAGTGGGGACTCTGCAGTGGCTAGCAGTATTTGGGTAGGAGATTGGCGTGGATTTTCTCGCTGGTGGCTGAGAGGAGCTGCCGCGGGTTGCGTAAGAGGGGGTCTCTGGGTGTGGTTGAAGTCCTCAGGGCTGTGGTCTCTTTGGTCCACGTTTCTATCTTGCTGCTGTCTCACAGCCCTGACTGCACTTCTTAGTCCTATTCTTCCTGGGGCTCTGAAACAGAAAGCAGTTGAAATATTCTTGATTTTAGTTTATTTAACTTGACTTGACTTTAGCTTGGCTTATTTTAATTCAATTTAATTAATCTTTACTGTAAATTGGTATATGAAGTTAAAAGAAACGCCAATACCATGATGAAAATATGCCTGAGTAGCCTAGATGGATGGATGGATAGATGAATAGATGGATAGCTAGATAGATCGATGGTTGATAGATAGATAGATAGATAGATAGATAGATAGATAGATAGATAGATAAAAAATACTATACATATCAGGTTAATAAAACACTATGCAAAAAAAACAGAAAGAAAGGGACAAACAAAGAAAAAAGCCAAGGCTTGATAATGATATTGTCATAGTAATGCTGTTCACATATCATCGCCTGATTATAGGGAAACACATTTAATTGCACAGGGAATAGGTGTAATCATGGTGATTATTATGCGGTGTATTGTTTTTTTTTATCAGTTGTTTTGATTACTCAGGTATGCGAACCCAGAGGCAAGTTTCATCTTTCAACTTTTTTCACTCATTTTAGTTACTTCTTAAAAAACTACTTTTTCTACTATTCATTCTAAAACTCATATCTCCTCCTCCTCTCTGAGCGTCGCCAATAAACATGTCTTCATGTTATATTTACTTCACCTGTGGCCTATCTAGGACAACTGGGTGCTCTAACATCTGTGAATACGTCCATCAAATCTAAGAAACGTTGACTGGATGTGACACACTAACCCTCTGGACCTCTGGCCTCTTGTCTCATTTCACTCACACACAGCCACAGACACACAGAAATACACTCTCCTCCCACTCACCGCTGGGTTTCCTGTTGCAGTTGTGCGAGCTGGTGCAGGCGTCTGAGAGCCTTCTCCTGTTTGCGTTGGTCCTTCCATGATTTCGAGGCCACGTTGCGAGCAAACTCTCTGTGCTTGAGTTCCTTCAGCCTCTGCAGGAAATTAAAATACAGGATGATAGAGGGAAGGACAAGAAAAGTATGTGGAGGGCACGGGGTAGCGAGAAGCACAAGAGTGGGACAAAGAGAAGAGAAGAGAGAGTGAGAGATTAGTTTTAGGAAGCTCTCTGCAGGCAGCTGTCTTTCAAATCATACACATCAGTCAACGGCGGTTGCAGATGTTCTCCTCCGAAGCTCATGTCCAATTAACTCTATTCAGCCTGGAAGAAAGCGTATTTCCTCCAACAGACAGCTTGAAAGCAAACACAACTCAACTGGTGAATAGCAGATTACAGACGCAGTTGAGATGAGTGACATGAGTGATTTAAAGACGATGACTCTTGCCAATGAAATTTCGAAAATGTTCAGCCCTTCGTCAGTCATCACAGCTTGGTTCGAGAGACCTTCTGATCCACTGACATCTCCTCTTGAGCTGGAGTGTACCAAAGGCATTGATTTGCAGATGCTGAAACTACATGTCATCAAACACGAAGGCACGTTCACTTATTTTTATTTTAAATAACCATGTAAGACATCATAAAGGCCATACGTTTCAGTTGGAAAAATACTAAACCATTGTTTGTGCTTTGTGTATGTGTGTGTGTGTGTGTGTGTGTGTGTGTGTGTGTGTGTGTGTGTGTGCGTGCGCGTGTGTGCGCGCGTGTGTGCATGTGCACAAATGCAAGAACCATAACAAGACTCGCACACGCCAAAGTGTGAGTAGTGAATGATTTAATTTTGAGCAAACTGGTGGGTCTTCATCATAGTGCATAAAAATAACAATTAGCTCTATTTTTGTGTGTGTTTTGTGTGAGTGTGCATGTGTGTATTTGTGTGAAACTCTGTGTCTATAGCCATAGGTGCACCAGTCCTCTCAAGGAAACAATGATTCATGCCTCTCTCTCCAGTTTCCTTTTCTGACACACTTTAATCCCTCCTTTATCCATGCTTGGCAGGTGTGTGTGTGTGTGTGTGTGTGTGTGTGTGTGTGTGTGTGTGTGTGTGTGTGTGTGTGTGTGTGTGTGTGTGTGTGTGTGCGTGCGTGCGTGTGCGTGTGCATGTGTGCATGTTGATGTGTTTCTATTTGACTGTGCCTGTGTGTGTGTGTGTGTGTGTGTGTGTGTGTGTGTGTGTGTGTGTGTGTGTGTGTCTGAAGGCTAAAGAGGGACTTAAGAGTTTGGGAAAAGCTGCAGCATTGTGCACCACTATTCCTCCTATCTCACGCCTTATACTCAGTATATTTTAGCTATACCTCAGTGTGCAATCCACCCATGGCTTATACATTCAAGATTGTTTGTTTATATTATATATTTGTGAGTGTATCCTGTAGTATAAATTGCAACAGGATTACACCACTCTCACTTTTAGATTATGTTACACTATTATCCACCCATACAGTATGCATCACACACACACACACACACACACACACACACACACACACACACACACACACACACACACACACACACACACACACATCAGATTAGCCCCTCAGACATCAGATTTATTTATACACTAACTCTCTTTCACACCCAGATCTAATGCTGGAGCTGACAGTCATCAGGTTAATCTCTGCTGAGTCTTACACAATCGGGTGTCTTTTTACATCATCGTTCGATGCTTAACATCCCACTGTCAGCCCACTGAAGAGAGCATTTACTATGTGCCAACGGAGCAGCACTTGTTGGTTTGTATCAGGTTTGTATCCCTTAAACATACATGTCCTACAGTAAAGGTGCTTGTGCTTTGTAGATGTGTGTGTGTGTGTGTGTGTGTGTGTGTGTGTGTGTGTGTTTTAGTGTGTGTGTTAGTGTGCGGAAAAGAGCTTTGATGGGCTTTGATGCCAAACTCATTCTATGGGAAATATTAATCATGTTCAAGCAGAGAGGCATAGGGGCCTACAAAATGAATGACTGCGGACAGAGCCAGGAAAGAAGAGGAAGAAGGGGGGAAGAAAAGATCAGAGTCGCTGTACTGTAGCTATCCAAGGAAATGACTGGGAGAGAGAGAGAGAGAGAGAGAGAGAGAGAGAGAGAGAGCAAGCAGTCTATAATAGATGGAATATATGAAGATGAATTATTCTTCCTTCCTCTTGCACTTGCCAGGTTATTGTTCCCTCTTAAAAACAGGTCCCACTGCAGGCAAACCTGTCACTATATTTAGAGCCAGACACAATATTGCACGGGGAACCATTTTCACCGAGCACACAGGGCAGAGATATTTCCGTTTCACACTTTAAAGCGGATACTTGGTCTTAAAAAATGATGTGATGTTCCCAACAGCAGGAAGCAATGTTACTCTTGCTCTCCAACATGCCAGTCTAGCTATGTGCTGTGAAGCTCAATCCGTCTGTTAAAGCATCAATCAATATTCCTTTAGATGTGTTAAGAAGTGCTCAGGCTGAAGCAACTATGGATGAGTCAGAGTTGATTCATATATCCACTAGAGCCTTAGAATGAAGGATGATGTATTCTTAGGTAGCTCGTGAGGGGCCATGCTAATGGGCTGATTGCTCTTTTATTTAAAAGGGAGCGTAATTCTCTTGTAATGAGCAATTTCTGTAATCAGCAGTAAATGCTGATAAAGCAGTGCATTCAGACATGTTTATCCCTGAATCGATGACAAGGAAAGGAGACAGCGCAAACGCAATCAGCTTTCATTCTCCAAAGCCAATACTCCTGCAGGGAAGCTGTCTTCTTCTAGAATTTCATCTGTTGTCTGCTCAGTAGGCAGAGTGTGCATGCATGCCGTTATATGTGTGTGTGTGTGTGTGTGTGTGTGTGTGTGTGTGTGTGTGTGTGTGTGTGTGTGTGTGTGTGTGTGTGTGTGTGTGTGTGTGTGTGTGTGTGTGTTCTACAGTGCCAATGGCTACTGTCAGCTCAGTGCCTCATGCAGCTTGTTTCATGTGCCTGCCGATGGCTAAAACAAAGCATTAACATTGGCCTGCAGTTGCTTCGATTCATTTTCAAAGAACAATGACAGCGAAGGAACAGTCTTATTTAATGTTTATTTCATGTTGCACAGTGTGGGCGTTCAGAAGTGGGAAGTGGCTTGGCTTGGTTGAGAGATTGCCTGTGTTTGAGGACGAGTGTGTACAAGGGGAAGTGCATGCGTCTGTATGTTTTTGTATGTGAGTGTATGCATTGGCATGACAACAGATAGCTGTAGGAGAATGTGCTAACAGCAGAACCTTCCGCGTGTTAGTCCAGAGTGGAGGTTGTGTATAAAAATGGATGTGAAAGCAGAACACAGGAGAAAACCTGCTGCCGGCCTTTTCCTAATGGTCTGTTGACCTCATCTTGTCCAAACCGGAATAATAGAATCATACTTGAGCTATGACTAATAGCTCCATGTTATATTTCGGTACAGAATGTATTTTTATTTTTTTTATTTTTAACGAAGTACAAATTAAAGAACCACATGAATTTTGTACCAGCATCCTTATGTACCAGATACATACAAAGTAAGTGCCCTAAATTTTAAACTAGAGCAACATTATTTTTCTATTATCATAAATTCTGGACATGGAGATTAAGTAAAATGTAAATGCTGTGATTTCAGATTCTTTGTTTTTCAGTTTCAACTCAGGTTGCTTTGGTTATTGTTTTTATTTTCTACAGGGCTAAGAATAAGACAATACATCCACCTGATTCTATTCCTCCATTCAATTGTATTTTTGGATTTATTTATTGCAAACTAGTTATTCACCTGGTTCAACTACTGGGTCCCATTATTTCTGATGTAATATCCTAGTGATCTGCTTGGTCTTCTGAGACCTCTTTACAGCTCGATAAAAATACTTCAAATTGTTTTATCACCTTGATGAGAATTGCTTTGCTTTTAATAGTCCACTAAATATGTCCCTTTACTTTTGTTTGGGCTATCAGGCCCCAAATTTGAAAGATGGTTAAATACAATGGGTTTTGATTTGTTCTATATCTATCATTGGTTTTACAGGACTTTTTACGTAGATACGACTATCCTTCCGAAATCCCAATAAGTAATCATTTTGATTTCAGTTATTACAGTTTTATAACAGTTTTGTTTATACCAACCAAACATAAGTAGCATCACTGTCTAACATGGCGTACATGTCTTTGTCTGTGAATAACTTAAGTGAGCAAAAGCAAAATATATTTGTTCATACATAGCCCATATAACATAAAACCTGAATTATGTCCTTATTAGGTGCGACACTAATGCATTTAGGTCATGTTGGTGGGTTATCACTTGAATATTTTTCTACATGTTTTGATAGGGTCAGAAGAAAGAAAATAAAATAACATATGTTTGACTTTGCAATTATTATTATTCTTACACATACAGCAGCTGGGTCTGTGGGACCCCAAAACAAATATATTGTGTAGTTAGTACCTCTATTTCTATTCTACGCTGTACTGTATATAGTTTTTATACTGCTGTTAACTGCTGTGACTAAAATTGCCCTGCTTGGGCTCAAAAAGTTTATCTCAGATATCAGCCTGCCTGTTAAAATGGAAATCTAAAGTATAAATGCAGAGCTATGTGTGTGTGTGTGTACATCATATGTGTGATTATCCGCCTCGAGTTGAGGTGTTCCACCTCTGTATGTGTGCTTGTAAGAGATGACGCAGTTGTCACACTCCTACTGTTACCTGCTGGGAAACTGTATCCAATGGGCAGATTGACATGAAAATGTAAAGTAGCTTTCAATCAACATGCATAATGCTAACACACCCAAATTCCATGACAAGAGATCATAAAAAAATGTGTGCGTGTGTGTGCGTGCATGCGTGTGTGTGTGTGTGTGGCTGTAGTGCTGGTGCATCCCATGTACCTGTTTGTGTGCATGGTCGTAGGAGTTGATGTGGTTGTCAAACTCCTGGTGTCTGAAGTACTGCTTGTGACACAGCTCACAGTAGAAAAGAGCCTTCAGATCCTCCACTGAGCAGCCCAAAGCCTTCTCTGAACGCTCCTGGAGAAGGAGAAAGACGAGAGAATGAGTGAGTGCATTGGAGGAATAGGGGGAGAGAAATGAGAGAGAGTCGAGATAGAGGCATACAGACAGAGACATAAAGGGTTAGAGGGGCAGTGACAGAGAGCAAGGGGAGTGGGTGAGGGGGGTTGAAGGAATGGCAGATTGTTAGCCATTTAGAGCAAATCTGCATCCCAGAGACATCAGCAGTAATAGCCTCTACATGTGCTCTGCATAAAACTGTTAAATGGCTTCCCATTAAAGTACGCTGCCTTTGCTGCTGCTGCTGGAGGTTGGACAAAGGCATCGAAGCCCTGGGCTCATGGCAACTTGAGCCTGGGGACACATTTAATACAGCCACTGTAATAGAAACCTGCATATGAACTATAATAGCAAATAGTCAAGTCTGACTGCAGAGAAAGTGGCAATTGTGGCCGACAGACAGAAAAAGTAAGCCTCTAAAATGCACAACTTAGTCATTTGTACACTGGCAAAATAGTGCATTTGAAGACAAGAAAGTTCCAGACAAATACACACATATAAATAAAGGTGCGCAAATAGCGCATGGCCAGACAGATACACATGCACTGCGCAAATGGCACATGGACCTCAGGCGATAATTTGCTTGTCTGCATGCTCACATCAGCCAGAGGGCTTTCTTTTTTTTGTTGTTCCGAGGACATGCACAGTGTTGTGTACAATAGATGTGTGTGCTTGTTTCTGTGCTATGTGTGCTATGTGTGTGTTAAGGGGTGTGTGTGCATTCATGCCATGCTCTGCTTCAGAATGTAATTTCCCTGAGGCTGGGGGCTGCCAATAAACACTATTGAATTCTGTTCTACACTGACATGATGGGAATTTAATTTGGGGTTGTCACTTCTTTCTCTCACTCTCTATCCTCCTCTGCTTCTTTCCTTCCCTCCATCCACCTCCGTTTTTTTTTTCTCCCTCTCTTAGGTAGCTCTTGTGCTTTCCAGGCCTGTTTTTTTTTCCAACTTGCTATTTTTCTTTTTTCCTTTAAATCCGCTTTTATTCCCTCTATTTGTCTTTTTCTCTGTGTCTGGCTTGCTCCTTTTCTGTTTGGTGAGCTCTGGGTCATGCAGTGACAGAGTCTATTGGCCCCAATTTGCTTCAGTAATATGCCTGCACACAGGAACAGAGGTGAGAGGAAAAGAGAGGGAGAATAGGAATGCAGGTAAGAGGAGAAATGACCCCTGCCTGCCCTCGCAGACACACATGCACGCACTCACTCACGCACACACACATGCACAAACCTATATTATTACCACAGTACAGCAATTACTGTTGTATGCCATCACTTTTTACACATGCTATATCCAGGTAATGTTTCACCACACACACACACACACACACACACACACACACACACACACACACACACACACATACACACACAAACATAAAAAACTGTCCTTCCTCAGGCTCTTTCCATTTGGCTGTGTGTGTGTGTGTGTGTGTGTGTGTGTGTGTGTGTGTGTGTGTGTGTGTGTGTGTGTGTGTGTGTGTGTGTGTGTGTGTGTGTGTACGTGCCATGGTATCGGTTGGCCTTGCAGGCTTAAGTAACGACCAGGAAATGATCCACTCACCCAGAGCGGCCTTCTTTTGACTGCTGCCAGGGTGATGAGATTGAGATAAATTCTGCGTATTTGTCAACCTTTGGGTTTATGCAAGATTACATAGAAGCTGTTTAAGTGCACGACTTTATATACTCATTATATGTTTTATGCATGTGTTTATTTTTATGTGCGCTTGCCTTTGTACCCCCAAACCTTTTCTTCTCGCCTCTCTGCGTTCTGTCAGCGTAACTGTTAAGAGGGAAAAATATATAAGGAAAGAGGAGCGAATGTACATGCCAAAAGGTTTAAATGCATGAAAGCAGAAAATGTCTGTGTATGCGTGTGTGTGTTTCAACTCAGGAGCCATTTGTTTATGGTGGAGACATGCTGACACGCAATTGCTCATTTTCCTGCTGAATACTAATTTGCCTTACATGTATACACCTCATATATGATTTCTACCCTTGTGCACCAACATAGATTGCATAGACACACTTACAGAATTACATATCCACAAACACTTATGCATGCACAGTCACACACAGTCTGACAACCTGATATACCAGTGCTAAATTAATCTAGACCTCAATTTACCTCACTAGCATAAATCTGTTTGCGGAGAAAGCACAAGTGATATCTGCAGACCTGAATGGACAGTGATTGTTTGCATGATTATGTGTGTGAGTGTTTGTGCGAGGCTGTGAATGTGAATGAGTTTCCATGCTTTTTTTCTCTTTTTGCTTATCCTCAGTTTGTGGGAGAAGTGCCATGTTATTCCTCTTCATAGCTGAAATTATGCCACTAATAAGAGTCTTATGAACCATAACCAGAGTTTCAAGCACAAACACGCATGTAATTCAATGTATCAAGCTTCTGTGGAAATGAACAGGTCAGTGTTTTACACATGCGGTATGTCAGTGTTTGAAATTGTATGCACTGGAAAGTAATGCGATACAATGTGTTCATGAAAAACTCTTTAGGAAGACAAAGTCCCAAGATTAAAGCTGTGGCTGCACCTCTCTGATGCAATCACCCTGTCACTGCCATTGTATCTATTGAAATGGCCCTCTTGGTTTTTTGGATGTCTGACTTTTACAGCATATAAAATAAATAAAATGACACCATTATGAGTTGTAAGCATACTGTAGACTTATGCAGACTTCAAATAAGCGTAACTAAAAGCTTCAGAATTCTTTGTTAGGTGATCTTGACCTTCAAGACTGCTGATCTGCACAGAAAATCAGAGACACCTACTGTAGATAATATGCTTGTCACTATCATAACTTAACTCTTACTAACATATTCACAGTAAGATGACTGCAGGTGGTAGCTCAAGGACAAAGAGATGCTCGATCTTTGTTTGAAGCCAAGTTTGAATTTTGAATTATCTTATTCACTACACTACTGGCCATCAACTGTTTTTTTAAATGTACTGTTTGCTTTTTCTCTTCTTAATCTGAATAATTTGCTATTTATTTACATCCATTTAAAGCAAGCTTAGTAGTCAAACGTGTCGAACACATTTTAACGTTTGTTGGTGGTTATGAAAAAAAAAAAAAAAAAATATATATATATATATATATATATATATGTTAAAACAAAGATGAATGAAGATAGTTTGTATTTAAACTTAATGTACTGTACTTGTACACTGTACTTGCGCTAATTTGTTTCACTCATCTCACTGGTCACTTTCTCGATGGTTGTAATTAAATATTGAACATCATTTTCATGGATGGCTGGATGCATCCTAGAGAGTGTGAGGGAGGACTAACAGACTGATATTACAGTACAGCCACAGCATTTTGAGATCATTTTGCCTCCTTAATTTGATGTATTTCCTACTAAAACGGGATGTTTGGATGGGACATAATGCAGGGGAGAGCTCAACAGGGAGAGATATAGGCTTGACAAATGGGATGTCACTGTGGGAGAAAAATTATGAAATATAAAGAATAAAAACAACCTTATTTAAGCCTACAAAAGATAACCCCTAAATACACATAAAGGTAGAGATTTTAATGTAAAAATGCATGTATAGAATTGGATAAAGATTTTGTTTGCTCTCTGTCTTTATGTTTTGATAAGCATGTGTGGATAAGTGACTGTGACTAGATGTGCATAGACAAGTGCGAGTACTTGAACACCATTTGCAGAAGAGTGTGAATTGTTGTGTCCTCGGACTTGTTCAATTAGTTGACATACTAAGACAAAACTAGTCAGATGTGATAAGTGTTAACAGCATAGCAACACAAGTTTTAATTGCAATCTTGGTTCAGTATGAAATTCAAAACCTATCCAAACTAGCAAAAAAATAGGCCGGAATAACACTCAGCATGCATAATAAATCCAGTGAGAGAGTTGCCCAGTAGCAACATACTGTTGGTAACAGAGTCTCTCTGTTCAAATCTATTATCTGAAGAGAACTTCTACTGCAGTGGGGGAGAAACAGTAAAAACTTCATGAATATGGCTTACTTTGAGAAAACTATTGTTATAGTAATTGCAGTTACAAACACAGGCCATAAAAGTTACATGCAAATTAGCATTATGTCTCTTTATAAACCCTCTCTTTGTCTGTAATAATACTGGTAGTTACATTTAGTACAAACTGTCTTATTGCTTCTGCACATGATCTGTTATTATGATTTTTGAGACTGCTGCCCTCGACTTTTTTTTAAACCTATAAGTAAATTAAGTATAAAATATATATATAAAAGATTTACTGACAATGAATCAACTCATAATAAAATGTAGTGTTTCATATTCTGTAATCTCTATTAACAAATACCTGTATATGAATGAAGAATCTGTAAACAACGGGACAAGATGTTGGTAACGAAAACGTTCTGGTTTCCGTTTGACCGGGGTTTGTTTGACTGTAGGTAAACAGTCTGTGTGGAGAGCAAAAGAGGCAGAATGCATTGGCAGATTGCAATCTTGGAACCCATCGGCCATAATCTGACAACGATTTTGCCTTTTATTCGCTTTTATCTGCATTCCTATGCAGATATCTGTTCATAAAGACGTCTTCTCTCAACTACTAATCTAATTCTCAAAACCTGTACTGTGCACCTGCACTACTTGGAAATAGTTGCCCCCAGAAGCTAAATCATCATCAGACTGATAGCCGATGTGTTCCAAGATTGCCTATTTTGTAACTAAAGAAAAAATTTGAAACAATGGAAAATGAAAAGGAACAAAACGTGTCTAGTGTTGCCTTGCACAAAGCAACATGTGTAAAATGCAGGAGAGGAGAGGAGAGGAGAGGAGAGGAGAGGAGAGGAGAGTGACACAGGGACAAACTGTGAATAGGAGACATTTATGAATTCAGAGAACTTCTAATTGCTACTGTGCCTTGTGAGAACAATTCAAGAAACAATTCATAATTGTTTATCAAGCCCAATTAAGTCTTTAATTATCTTCAGCTATACTGTAATTATCACCCTAACTTGGCCACAGTAATGAATAGAAACAATTCCATTTGTGGTAAAATGTAATTCAGCAAATCTGTTTGCCTCCCGCTCTGTCCCCCTCTCTCAGTCTATTTAGTATCTGCCTCTTTGTTTTCTTTGCTGCCTGTCTCTAAAGTGTTCCTGTGATTCTCCATCAGACACACATGCATTCACGCATGCACAAGTGGAGAGAGTCTGGCGGTGTGAGAGTCTGGCGGTGCCGTGTTGATTTCTGGCCATTCTTCTGTAGCTAATGACAGCTGACCTGAGGGCTAAGTTGCTTGTTACTGTAATGACCTGTAGATCTCAGCGGCAGACACACTTGTGCACACGCACACACAGACTGCCAAACAGGATAGCTGAGTGTTAATGAGCTGATATTTGCAGCCATGAAGCATCTCCCTTCACTGCCTTCAATATGCCTCTATGGCCAGTACCGACCCATTTATTAATTTGATGTGTGTGTATTCATCTGCTTGGAAGTCTCAGCCTGTGTTTTTGTCTATGCGAAACCATCTAAAAGTGTTTATGTATCTTTGTTTGCTCCAGATCATTAAAGCCAGTTAGAAGTATGGCCAGAACAAGCACATAGAGCAACCATAGCAAAAACCGCAGCTGTGTTGACCATAGATACAGTCAGAGTTTTCTTACAGCCATAAGGACAGATGTGTTAGTACCAATGAGCTCGGTCATCTGATGCACTGCCAGCAACCGACTCTGTTAAGAAGACAGTATTAGACTGGCTGAAATAATTCACGATACAAGATTACCACCAAATACACAGAAAAGTACAAAGTGTATTCCAATGATCCAGTGTCAGGTGTGTCGTGTATTATGTTTCTGTAACACAGGTGTAAACTGTATATGCTATCTTAAGCACCAGCCTATACAACATGAATCACCAGCGTTTGTCTCTTCCTTTACTTTGTGTCTTGTTCAAAAATATAACCAAATGTTCTGTCTCCCTCTGACCTTTTAAATTGAGCAGCATGCAATACAAACAAACTGAATGAATAAATAATGAAGAGATTATATTTGCTAATTTGCCCTGTGCCCTTGTATCTCGTTTAAATAAGGAGTGCTTCTTCCTGCATTTGATCCTTAAAATGAGTTGAGTTTAAATATCACCACCATGGGATATATATGTACCATATATATGGTTATAAAGAATTACACTGTATATAGACCTACAGCATACTTTTTTTATTGTGTTGGCTCTGTACTCCTGCAAATGGCATTTGAAATGGAACAATAACCAAGAGTTAAAGTGCCAACTTCTATCTCTTTATAGTGGCACTCCAATGAGTTAGTATTGCACTTTCATAAAATTGGAAGACTTGCAAGAAACAGACTTGATCATAATTGGTAAAGCAGGCTGAGATATCCTGACTCTAAGTCCCTGGATCCGACATTTTTACCATGATGCAACCCAAAAGTATCTTCTGTTAGAGCCTTCCTGCCTCGTAAAAATTAAACGTACAGGAATTACAACCCTTTTTAAACATAGGTGACGAATATAAACTATGTAATTACAATAAACATATAATACATTCATATTTAACATTTGGTTGCAAATCCTTTGCAGTCAGTGACTGCTTGAAGTCCCATAGACATTAGCAAACATTTGGTGGCCTTTCTGGTAATCCTCTGTCAGGCCTGTCGTTCAGCAATCCCGGGGACGTTTTGCTTTTAGTCTTTACTTTGGTAAATAAACAGATGTTCAATTGGATTGAGATCAAGTGACTGATTTGGTCAGTTAAGAAAAGTTAATTATTTTGCCTCAAAAACATCTCCATTGTATGTTAAGGATCATGTCTTGTTGCACTGTCCTAAAATGACTATTTTTAAAATGGAAATCTGCATGTTTTACATTATTTCACTCAATATAAATGCAAACACACTCAAGAACACCTGAAAGTGAAAGTCAGCACTAGTCAATATAATACACCAAAGCACATATGTTGCCTAAATAGCAGGCTGCTCAGTAAGTGCTGCTTTCATGCTCTGTTTACAGCACTGCGTTACAGTTGTACCGTTAAAAATAAATCCGCTCTAGACACATCTGTAGGCATCAATGCTGCTGAGAGATTTTAAGAGCTAAACTTGTCAATAAAAAAAATAGCTACAGGATAGCGCCACAACTCCATGTGTGAAATATCACATCCAAATATAAAAGAAGGTGAAGAATGATGAAAGAAGGGTGTTCAAAAGCCTCAAAATAACTGCACTGCTTTGTCTGGGGCAACAGCGGGAAGCTTGTGCCATGAACAAATCGCACCGGTCTCCTGTATGAGTCATAAATCTATGAAGATTAGTCACAAGGCCCAACCAAACGATCACTCAGCGAGCGATCAAAATTGAATTCTCTGTCCATCACAATGCAAGGCCAAAGAGCCCCTCTGCTGATCTGTCCACCCTCCCTGCCTTCTCTATCTCTCTCTATCTCCTCCTTCTTCAACAGGCCTCCCCTGTTTTTGCAGTTATTCATGCGCTGTATCATTGATCAATCCAATTCGGTGCTGCATTTAAAATCTACCCACCACTCAACATCCTCCCCCTTCTCTCTCAACCTCTCTGTTTTCGTGTCATCCTGAATACAATGTGCACTCTGACTCGTGCAGGACAAGTTAAACTGATTCCCCGGGGCAGAGCATAGCTTTCAGACACACACAAAAAGCAGAGGACATCTTAAGACATTTTCTCCACTTGAACAAACATGACCCATAGTTTCTTTCCAGTTGTTTTGTGGATAGAATTTGTTTTATGATGGGATCAAGGCAGAAGCACAAATGCATGAAAGCGTGCATGCAAATTCCTAAAATACCCTGCCGTTCTACAAACCGTGGTCTCCTCTGTGTCTTTTAATGTATTTTTATGATCCTACCACTCACTCACTGTGCTCTTCAGGGGCTTGCATTTCATTCTCTAAAAGGCAAAGGTTTTCTTTTTCTTTCTTTTTCTCTCTCTCTCTCTCTCTCTCTCTTCTCTCTCACTCTCTCAGTACACATTAAGGAGAACCTCATAAACCAATTACAGCGAGACAGAGGACAGTATAGTATAAAAGATAAAGAGGTGAACTTTACTCTAAGTCTCTAAAATGTCTACATGCATCCAATGATATACTGTAAGTATGCTTTGTATGCAGTCTGTTTTTCTTGTACCTCTTGTTATCCTTCTCCTGTGATACACTCTCCACAGCCGCTGTAGGGGGTGAAAACGATATAAGAAGAGCCTTAGATGGCTAGATTGATGAGATCTGATCCCCTCTTATTAGTTCACCCTTCTCCTCTCCCCGCACTCCATCTATTTCAGGTCATTTTCCTATTGTAGTCTTAAATAATATACAATATTTTTTTAATATAATATTTCTCTCGGTTCCTCTTTCATGCATTCATAGCCCTTGTCAGTTATGTGTCCCTCCACCTGTGTGCCTATCAGCCTTCTCTCCTTTCTTGCTAAATGTCATCTCCAGTATTAAATGCTTTCTCTCTCAACTGGCAGAAAAATGGAATTATATGGACCATACACTCGTGACATTTAAATTGCAATTGAAAACCCTGCATGGATAAATGGATATACAGTGTAGTTTAGTTGGTACACGCATACATACATAGACACACACACACACACACACACACACGCACACGCACACACGCAAACACACACACACACACACACACACACACACACACACACACACACACACACACACACACACACACACACACACACACACACACACACAAAACACACAATAACAATAATACTTAATGTTCTCTGTCTGGCTTCTGCTCGCCCAAACACAAACTCTCATATAGGTATATTGTACAACAACACACACACACACACACACACAACACACACACACACACACACACACACACACACACACACACACACACACACACACACACAATGTACTTAATGTTCTCTGTCTGGCTTCTGATTGACTGCCTCAAAGAGGATTGCGTCTCTATCTGTTAAAGTGATCAAACTGGGATTGTAATCTGTCAAGAGTGTGATGATGCAGATTAGAGTAAAAGACAAGTTAAGAAGATGAAGGTAATCAGTTTGGGAAGTGACAGCTTTAAAGAACAGGATTAATACGATCGCAGATTACACGCTGCACTATTAACTCTTTAATTTCACCAACTCAGAAATTTATGGATGAAGGGGAGCGAGGACGGCTGAGGGAGAGCGGTAGGTTGCTGCTGTCGGAGAATTGAGAAATGATTGCTGTCTTTCAGCAATTTATGACTGCAGTTTCTTTTGAAACTTTGAAGCATAGCATGGGTGAGCATTTGTGTGTGTGCACATGTTCACTCTGTGTGGTTTATTTGTGCTATCAGGGGGATAACATGAGTGTGTCCAATAAGAGTGAGTGATTCTTTGATTGCATGGATGGCTAATGATACTACAGACGAGAAGGCTGGAATGGACTGCTCGGTACAACATCATCCACTCATACAGGGGATACACACAAACTCAGTGAACTTGCTCTGTGGTGCACGTCAGTCCGAATTTGTTAAAGCTGGTTTTGCTGTACTAAAAGATTGTGTAGCAGTTAAGACCCTTTGCTTGCCAGGGATTAAAATCCCGCCAGGACTCTCTCTGCTTTCAACATCCTGCTTTGCCTCCTTCAATCTCTCTGCTCTCCACATCTCCTTCTTTCTCAGTGTCCTCGCTATCGTTACCAACTTCTATCCAGCCCTCTGTATGGCTGCATTAGTATGTATGGCCGTGTAGCTCGGGGTTTAGAGGTTTATGTCTCCTAATAGACAGAGATTTGTCCTGTCACACCAACACCCACATACAGCTTAAAGAGAGAGACGGAGAGAAAATGACTCCCTCCGCTCTGTGTGTGGAGAGGAGAGAAAGAACATTTATGTTTCTGTCTTATCTCCAGAGAGAAAGGTTCCATTTCTGTACAGACAAATTATAAAGCATTCATTTGTGGCATTCTCTTCTTTTCTCCCACGCTTTCCATCTTCTTTCCCCCTCTCCTGCTCTCTCACTGCCTCTCTTTACTCCTTTCTTTCCCTCTTGATTGGATTAAGACCAAAGAAGAAGAGTGAGGAGATGAAGAAGGGATGAGAGCTTATTAAGCATGTGAGTGGTGAGATGACATAAGGCTGTATGGGAAGAGATTGAGGAAGAGGTGTGTGTGCCCATGTGTGGACGTTTGTGTGCGTGAGTGTGCGTGTACGGCACATTCCTGTATTTATCTTCGCAGAAGGTAGGGTGAGAAAAGGGAGGAAGTGAGGCGTTTAGCTGTGGAGCACTTTAATCAAGGGGCGAGCAATCCTGCATGACCCACTCTGTCATCCATTATTGATGCCTGCCTCAGCCAGGCTGATGAATCATTAAGCCACTCGTCAGGCCTGGGAATTCCGCCTCCTCCTCGGCCGATGACACTCATTTACATAAATCACACGCTGCTATTTTTCACACGCTCGCACATAAACACAAACACACACCCACATGCAGCCACACACACAAAGTTCATAGATTTTGGCATACTTTGTAAAATGCATGGCTAACACTTTTTTTTTCTTACAAAGCTTTTCCAAAAACACACATCTCTGTCATACCTGGAGGAGACAAGTTAACTTGAGCTGCGAATACAGAATTTAGAACGGGGCTTATGCTGTTCACGACATGCACTGCAACTCCTGCACACTCAGAGATAAAAGACAATATGTTCTACATCCTTCGGACCTCACATTATACTTTCCCTTCTAGTCCCTACTAGACCAAACATCTATGCACGCACGCACGCACGCACGCACGCACACACGCACACACACACACACACACACACACACACATAAGAGAGCAAATCAGGAGGAATGACAGTGAAAAATAATAAAAGGAGGCATAGAGAAGGAGATCTTACAGAGTTTGTGTTTACTTCTTGCCTCTGGGTTTTATGGCAGAGAAAAAGTGGAGAATCTTAAGGAAATTGATGAATCCCCATGGCATGCAGGCCCACATGCACTCACACAATCCATCTACACATTTCTTGTCATCTTTGTGGGGTTTCTCTCCTCTCCTCTCCTCTCCTCTCCTCTCCTCTCCTCTCCTCTCCTCTCCTCTCCTCTCCTGCTGGTTCCATGTTTTCCAATTCAGTGTTGTGACTAATCCCGTTCCACAGGGTAAGAATATACCTCACAGCAAGGGCAAGAAGGCTCCATAGAAGACTCAAGCAGAAACACAATCACGCCAAACATACATACACAAACAGACAGAGGAAAACAGGCACCCTGCCCATATAAAGGAGGTAGCCAAGGCCTGGGTGCTGTTAGCTGGAGGCTGCTTGCAGACCACTGTGATCCTTCCATCCTGGCAGCACGCAGCCAGGACATTTCTGCACAGAGCTAAGCTGAGCGCCTGGCATCTCCAATCTGCTAAACACAGGAATGCTGCTGCTCATGATAATTGCGGTAGGTTGTTCTCTGCATCACGGCTGATGTGAAGGCTGGTTGAAACAAAACAGCATGAATTATTAGTGTCTGAAGCACGGCTCGCCCTGCTGGTGGAGGTAAGTCTGATATAATTGGATGCATTGTTACTAATGCATGACCGACCCCGTGCTATCAGAATGTCCTAGTAGGTCCTATCTGCTTTGATAAATAAACATGAGAGCACACCTGAATGAACACACATGAGAGCACACACCGTTATTATAATACTACATGCATTTTTGTCCCACTTGTGCTCTTGGTCTTTTGTCTACCTTTGTGTATTTTTATGTTTGTATGTGATATGTGCTCACATACAAACAGTATATTCCCAGATACACATAGTTCAATCATAGCCTTTTCATCTCTCTGAATACTTGACACTAACATTGGCATTTTCATCACTTATTTTTCCCCAGGGCTATCTGTCAGAAGTCAGAGGGGAAAGGTGAGCAGGTCAGGGTAAGAGGCTGTGGCTCTCCTAATTCAGGCTATATGACTTAAAGCAGTCTGCGTGAGTGTATTGGTGTACTCCGCAGTGCACTGTGCACCAGATCAGCCTATTCTGTGCAAGGCACAGCAATGCAAAACATGAAAGCCTCAATCTTATGTCAATGATTTCAGGGAAGTGAAACTTGTTCATATGCATTAAAATTCCTCAGCCACTTTGATCTATAAATGCAACGTGCCTGCTCGACTTCTTTCAGTCGCGCAGTTATTTTTATAAATGGGCCTCATGCACATGAAAAGTGGGAAAAAAAATATGATCTGAACATCAAGCTGAGGATGAAATCCAAGTTGCTTTATTCAGAAGGAGGCCCCTTGGTCTCTGTTAGGCTGGGAGTAATTCCTGGGCTTCTGCTTAACCATGAGGAGCTGGTTCGCTGCCTATCCTTCAGTGAGCCATCTCTCCCCCAGAGAAGAGATAATTAATTTGTCTGAGCTGCTGTTAACCTCGGCCTGGTGTGTCAGTGGTGAAGACACACGCAGGCATTCAAGCACACAGGTGCAAATATGTGTAACGTGCACACCCACATGTGCACGCAGGCACATAATGGAGCTATAATTGTATCCCCACATCTGTTACATGAAAGCCCAGCTAGAGCAGCAGTAAAAAGCAGAGTCAGAGAGTAAAATTGAGGTTATTGAAGAACAGAAATACTGACCAGCAAATAAAGCATACCCCCTCTTTTCTTTGATTCCTTCAAGGATTCTTCAGCAATATTGCTACTGCAATATTGCTCCCATCGCCTACACACACAAACTCTCATATAGGTATATTGTACACACACATGCACACACACACACACACACACACACACACACACACACACACACACACACACACACACACACACACACACACACACACACACACACACACACACACACACACACACACACACACTAAGATTTAAAGGCCTAAACAGTTGAACCATTGACCTGCTAAAAAATGAATGGGCTGGAGAGATGAGACGAAAAGCAATAGCGGAGGGAGATAAAAGGAGTGTCAGGGAGAGGGGGATAAGAGCAAAGGTATCGCCTAGAGAAATGGATGGAGAAAGAGACAGACAGGCAGTGGCAAATGATACGTAAAAAAAAGAAAAAAGGCAGAGACAGAGGATGCAGAGACTAAGAGAATAAAAGAGGATAAGACTAAACCTTGAATGAAACATGACATCCTAATGGTTGTGTAACGAAAACACTTTTATCTCTTCATCTCTCACCTGTCGTGAGGTTTTCGTGCGCATGTCTTTTACCTGTGCTGGTGTTCCAGATGGTTCATCAAATATCCTGTAATTATCAAACACTCACTAATTGTATGTGAGTGTGTGTGTTTATGTGCTGGTGTGTCTCCAGGTAATTATCTGATGCTGCGATCACTAATGACCACACAGACAAACATCTGTCCCAGGGTAATCTACAAAATGAGAGGTAGGCCATCTGTTGGGTCCGAGTGTGTGGGCTTGCACGCATGCATGCATGATAACTTGTGTGTCTCACAACATACTGTAAATCTAACACTATAATGTGCACTTTACAGATGTTTGCAAACCTGACAATGAAAATGTTAAATCAACAGAAGCAGACTACTATTACTATTACCAACACTCTAAGCCCACACTATACCCTCCAAACGTGCTCACACACACCCATTAGAGCTCACGCAGGTCAACTCGACACCACAGACAACATCCATACAGCAGATGTTCTAACTCTTAGGCACCAGACCCAAACATGAATAAATGAACAAATACTTCCAATTCATAAACCAGCAAAAGGAGGGTTGTAAACGTGTGCAAACACAAGTCCTCTGGGTGAAACATCACAGTTTTTAAATAAGTTTAAATGGTCGTTGAATTCATGCAAGACAGGGTTTTGTGTGTTTGTGAGTATGCTTGGAGTTTCAGTAAGCAGCAGGTCAAAGACACACAAATAAAGAGTTAGTCATTCGTCAGTAAATTGAATAAAGATCATCTCCATCTCACAGGTGAACAAGCACTACAAAGCCAGCGAGCACACTCGAGCAGAAGCACAAAGATACCTATAGATAGGCAGAGATGAATGCGCTTGTACATCTTGCCCCTCCCTCTTTTTCTCTATTATTCCTGAGGGTGTGCTGTGCTGTTGTTGAGAGTCTGGCAGGTTATGTCACCTCAAACAACGAGTTCATTTACAAGTTACACAATGCAGCACAAACAAACAGGGAGGAAACTTGCTAGGTAAAAGAAAAAGAGGTGGAGGGGTGGGGGAAAAAAATCAAAGAAAGCTGAGAAAGAGTTTGAAAAAGTCAGAAAATACTAAGGCGATGAGAGAGAAAAGATATCCTCTGGGGAGCCATCCTAGTTATCAAGTAGAGGTTATTATGCTATGAAGCACTAATGAATTCATTAGCTAAATGAAACGTCAATAAAGGCTTGAGAGAGTGTTAAAATCGATGCCAACTGTCTGACTCTCCCCCTTTACCCTCCTCTTTCTCATTGTCCTATCTCACCCATCTGTCCCAATTATCCACCTTTCTCCACAGCACACACTCGTGCACACACTCTCCAGAGTGTTGAGTGTAAACTGTGATAGAGGACATTAGCGGTGATCAGTGGGAGCACTTTGCAGTGGTCAGCAGGAATGGTCCAGTCATACAGGACTTTAGTATTCAGCAGCACTCACCTGCTCTCTCTCAAACAGGTCTGATGGCTGATTTGGTGTGTGTGTGTGTGTGTGTGTGTGTGTGTGTGTGTGTGTGTGTGTGTGTGTGTGTGTGTTTGTGAGTGAGAGTGTGTGTGTGTGTGTGTGACTGCGGTATTAGGGGCCTTGACTCTGAAATACAACACTCAACAACTCTCTAGCTGCTTTTAAGGTTGCACCACAAATCGCTTTTTTTATTTTAAACTCACATTTAACCATTCTTTTTCTTTCTAACATTTGTCGAACTTTATATAGTGTGTGTGCACCCTACTACTAGTATATATATATATATATATATATATATATATATATATATATATATATATATATATATACAGTTTATATATATATATATATAACAGTGCACACAGAGTGCTAGCACTGGGTATCGTGTTTACAGCCATGAGCAAACTGGCACGCCAAATGGCTAGCCAGTTGGCTCTCCTCACCTCTGTTCCCTCATGATGACTTAATATTTGTAGCTAAGTAGTTGACTCACTCTGAACATGGCCGTGTTTTTGTGCAGCTAAATACTTGTTTCAAGATAATTGTTCAGGGCATATGTTTAAATGCCACCTCATTTACATAAACACTGTTCAGCTCCCTGCGGAATCAATGAAAACACGAGGGTGCAAACAGAGAGTCACATCTACACACAAACACACACACACACACACACACACACACACACACACACACACACACACGGCGCATTCACATTCAATTTGACACTGTGCTAGCCAACGATTCATCTGTTTGCTGCAACGGCAGTGAAATACACATCAAAGTGGGCTCCAGTGGATGAGCAGCTAAGTATGCACACACACAACGCTATAATATTCTACAGAGGAAGGCGTTTCTATGGGGAAATTGAGGGACAGAGAGGAAAGGATTGAAGGATATTGGACAAGGGACAGCAAGAGAAAGGGAGAGTGTGTATCAGTTTGAATCTTTCGGCATTGAAGGATGCATTAGGGCTGTACCTGTCCTCTTTGCACACACCTTTCTACTTCTCTTCTCCTGTCTTCCCTCTGTGCTGACACCAATAACGAAAACATTTTAAAGTGTTAATGAGAGTTTGAAGAATGACTCACCAATGATGATTACGCACTAATAGACATATGGGAACCAGAATTTAGACACGTTGAGAGACCTATCACAATGACTAATTAGTGATGACAAAGTAGAAATGAGCAAAATCCTAATCTAGATTTACCACAGCACTCCACAGGGAAGCTAACCAAACAACAGAGCACAGAACTCTGTACAAACACTAGAGGATTTGTTGTGAAGGAAAAAAGGAGGCCGTGTGTCTAGACGGCTGTTCTTTACCGCTCATAGGCGCTCAGTGTTTTCTTAAAGCTGAAATGCCTTGTCAAAGTGAAGAGACAAAAAGTTACTCCCGACAAATCCCAGATGTGATATCCTTTGTACTCCACTGATCTAAGCTAAATCAAAGAGCAGCTAGCTCTTGTGCTGGCTGGTGATGCATCCTCTACAACGGATCGAACAGGAGCAAAAGATGATGCTCAGCATGTCCAACAGTCTTGAAGAGGCTAGGTGTGTTAAACTCACCTGCTCTCGGCTGAAAGACTTTCTAGACTTTCTACTTTTTACACTTTCGCCTCACACAAGAGGTCATTTTTGAACTACTTGACCACGAGTGCTACCTGTTTATCATGCTGACAGGCCCATAAATTGGGCCATGTCTAAACTAATATGGATAAATCTGAAAGCACATCTTTTTTTATTTCTCGACCTCCGATACCTACTCAGCCAGCATTTTCCAGCACCGAAAACTTTCCACAAGTACATTTATCTACATTAGTTAGGACATGGACTTGGAGGTAAATTGCGTCCTTCCTACCATGACTGACACCTATTATTGAAAGCCTGCAGCTTGGAGAGAATAAGATGTACTCAACATTTCTATTTTTACTTGCCTTCTTCCACATGGAGGTCGACCAGTTCAGGATATAAGACCCTGAAGCTGGTATGGATTTAATGTAGCAAAAAGAAGGCTTAAATCTAAATATTTTTGTTGAAAGGGAATCTGAGTCACTGCTGCTCATGTTGTTTGCTTGCTTTTTCAGATAAAATGGATTTAGATTAAATTAGTAAATGCAGTATTACAATCTTCACTACTTGAGTGCACTAACAAAAGAGGGTCCCTGCTCGTAACCAGTGTTGGTCATCTTACTTTAAAAAAGTAATTAGTTACAGTTAAAAATTACTTCTACCAAAAAGTAATTGAGTTAGTTACTCAGTTACCACAAGTAATAGTTACTCAGCAAAGTAACTGTGACGTTATTTTTCCTGGGTATAGCGTGCATGTTACATAAACATTCTTGCCTTTAATTTCAATGAGCGAGAAGTAGTGCTGGTACTTCCAGTTCGAGAACGCTACTTTTGAATTTCCCTGGCTCGTCGCCATTGTCGCTGTCTTGTGTTTAGTGGTAGAGCGTGCAGTGAGACAGCGTGAGCAGGGCATCCGCCCACCCAGCCAATCATCATTGCATTTGCAACGGTGTCATCATCCTCACCCCTGCTCTCTCCAGGCAGCTGATGTGTAGCCAAAGCCTGACACCTCGCGCTTCATTTAACCAAATTGTAGTAACGCGCCACTTTACATTCTCAGTAACGATAACGGCGTTGCAACGATGGGAAAAGTAATTAATTAGATTACTCCGTTACTGAAAAAATAACGCCGTTAGTAACGCCGTTATACTTAAACGCCGTTACTCCCAACACTGCTCGTAACAGCCTTACTGCATATTGTGTAAGTTACGTACCGTCTGAAATGTTTCCCAATACAACACATGAGTTTTGGTGCAAATACCACACCAATATTTTTTTATTTTAGATATAATTTAAGGAATATAAACCTGTTGTCATGCAACAAAAAATGCCACATTGCTCAAGGTGTGTTAAACAAACTTTTTCCGAAATAAAATATAGAGTAAAGTTATACCCTGATTTAAATCAGTAAATATCTAATCAAAGAACAACTAAACACGCCTAAGAATCAGAGCATTTGATTAGGGCTGCGACTATCGATCATTGTTAGTTACCCTGTTTATCATTTTGGTGATTCATCGATTCATTGTTTTGTCAATAAAATGACAGTAAATTGTGAAAAGTCACAATTTTCCAGAGTCCAAGGTGAGGTTTTCAAATTGGTCGTTTTGTCCGATCAACAGTCCAAATCAAATCAATCTAAAGATACTTAATCACTTATCTAAATTGCCAATTGATTTTCTGTCAATCAAAAGAATTATTAATTGACTAATCATTTCAACTCTACATTTGTTCTAAACTTTTGACACCATTCAATACTTCCATACTACTGACAGATTCTGGTCTGCACTCAAAAAGTATTTTGTCTTGATACTCATCCCTTACTGTATCTATAATGTAAGTTTGACAAAAAAGAGACAGATACATTTTTTTTAAATTGAGAACAGTGAGTGTGAGCAGTAATTATCTATTTTAATGGCAGTCTTATAGCCCATATGGAAATAATGTGTGTGTGTGTGTGTGTGTGTGTGTGTGTGTGTGTGTGTGTGTGTGTGTGTGTGTGTGTGTGTGCTCGCAACATTTTGTTAGTATATTTGTTATCATGACTCTTTGCAACATTACTGCCATATCGGACTGTGTCTGCTCAACACTGTTCGCTCATTCCCATCACATAGTGAGTGCAGGCCGAACATGACAGACTGGTAATGACTTGAGTAGGAACACACGCACACACACTCAGATAGACACACTCATACACACATACCAGCTGCTCCATTCCTCCTTTCTCATCAAACTTGTCATCAGCCCCGCCAGTTTGTCTCGTCTCACATTAAGAGCTCATGAATAATGTGTGATTACCAGAGACCCTCCGAGCAGCTCCTGAATCTACAACACACACACACACACACACACACACACACACACACACACATACACACACACTCAAGTGCACACACACAAAAAGCACAGCCAGTAAATACACAGACTGAGAGCCAGTTTGTAGCTAAATGCCAGTTTGGTGGCTCAAAGGAACCACGGGCATCGGGGAAAGGTCAGGGAGTTACCCCACCAGGCTAGGCAGGTCTCACACACACACACACACACACACACACACACACACACACACACACACACACACACACACACACACACACACACACACACACACAGACACACACACACACACACAGACACACACAGACACACACACACCTAACAAATACTCCCCAGGTAATTAGTACTATTTTCGGCTATTTTCATCTCCTCCTGAAAGCTGTAATGTAATTAGATTCATTTAATTCCCATAGCCATGAGAGAGAGAAGGAGGTATGGAGGGACGAAGACTTCATGGTTGGATACCCAATTTCTCCCCTGTTTAAAATATTCACATCAAACTGTCCTCCACCTAAAAAATATATTTCTCTATGGCTCACGAAAAATATAAATAACATGTAAAAATATCCACCTCCACAGATGACAGTGCCACTGGGTCTGCTAAACTGTGTTTTCTTATATCCTGCACACACTGTTTATATACTTTTTTGTCTTCCTATACTTGTGAGGAACTTCCTATGACAACACCAAATTCCCACCCCTTATAGGCACAAGAAAAAGTGAAGAAAAGTGTCTGAAATCGACTCTTTTAAAAGCTCAAGGATTCAAGGTGTTTCAATAGACACACAGTTTCACATAAATACACACATGCACACTCACACAAAACACACACAAAAATAGAGCTAATTGTTATTTTTTATGCACTATGATGAAGACCCACCAGTTTGTTCAAAATTAAATCACTCACTACTCACACTTGCACTGGCGTGTGCAAGTCTTGTTATGGTTATTGCATTTGTGCACACGTACACGCGCGCGCACACACACACACACACACACACACACACACACACACACACACACACACACACACACACACACACACACACACACACACACACACATACCCCTAGGTTAATCTATCATGACCTGCGTGTTCTCCTACCGGTGAATCACTGGTTGCGGTTGGACAAAGCGGTCCTCTGAAGACACCCTTGACTCGCCGAAAGTGTCCATTGCTCAGGTGTGTGGAGCTGATAACCAGGTAGTAACACGCGCTGCACGCCATCCCAGGGGTCTCACGGGGCTTTGGGCCCATATACGGCAGGTTCCTCTTCCTCTGCGTCGGGCTGTGGGTGTCGGCGGTGTCCCGGAGGGCGCCAAAGTTGGGCGACGCACGGATGTTGTGCAGGTGAGAGCGCGACTGGGCCGGTGCGACGGAGGACGTCTCACTCCTGTGCTTTGTTGAAAAGTCTGTGGCTGCATTTAGAAAGGGAGACAAGATGAGAATGGCTCTGTGGGAGAACACTATAGGCTACCTTATGTGATGTGTACAGAAGTACAAACAGAAAGAGCCAAAAAAGAGACAAAAAGAGACAGACAGAGACTGAGAGACAGGGATGTTATACTAACCGAGCTCTGCCGCTGGAGTCTGCGCTTGGCATGCTGTCGTCGGTCGGGCTTAAATAAATCAATGAGCGCCTGTGGAGTGCCAGAGGAGGAGAGGAATCCATCCAATCTCGCACTCTCTCTCTCTCTCTCTCTCTCTCTCTCTCTCTCTCTCTCTCTCTCTCTCTCTCTCTCTCTCTCTCTCTCTCTCTCTCTCTCTCTCCTGTTCCCCCTCTCCGTGGTTCAGCTCCCCTCTCTCTCGTTCTCTTTCTGTCTTTTTCCCAGTCAACTGGTCCAGTCTGAAAAGTGTTTACAGCCTCAGCCAAGCAGCAACAGCACCCCAATTCTCAGTAAAGAAAAGGGGATCAGGCACTCTCGCAGGTGCGCCCCCGCTTCACGCACGTCGAAGAGGAAAGAAAACATATGACCCTTTCCCCCCTCTCTGCTCAGTATTGATTGGCACCGGGTTTAAAGTCACACGTCTTGTGAATGAAATTCCGCTGGTTCGAGATGGGAGAGACGGTACATCCATCCAGAGCAGTCCTGTAATTATCGGGCTCCAGCGCAGGCAGGCTGAAGTGGTTCAGATGCCCTCTCAAGGAAGAAACACACACTCCTCTCTCTCTCTCTCTCTCTCTCTCTCTCTCTCTCTCTCTCTCTCTCTCGCCTCTCCCTGCCTCTGTCGAAGTGTGTGTTTGACTCTCTTCTCGGAGGCTGCACCGGACCGAATTCCCTGTCTGCTGTAGCTATAATATGCAGCCCGTGCCCATGCGTGGGTCTGGGATAGGGGGATCACTTCTGTCCACGCTGTGCTTGAGTAACTCCGAATTGAAGTGCCTCCCTCCCTTCTCCTCCTCCCCCGTCTCTTCAATTTTTCTTTCAGTTTCTTCTTCTCATCTTTTTTGAGAAGGGAAGTAGACACACTTTACTTACAAGGTGTATATAATTTTGTTTGATTAAGGAACATCTTCAGATGAGCCACCGGCAATATGTTAGTGTCAATCTTTCTCGTCCTCTCTAATTTCTTACTGGTCCATCCTCACTTCCGTGCCCCCCTCTCTTTTCTTTTTGAGGGCATCAAAGTGAAAGCGCCATGCATTACACGGTCTCGGTGTCTTCAGGGGGAAGGAAAACCTCACTCAGTTGCAACCTCGGGGCCAATGATTTGATTACAGATAAAAGGGTCTTTCTCCGGCTCGGCCTGTCAAACTGTGCCGGGTGCCGTCAAAGAGCAGCTCGGAACTCGCTGCAGCTGAGCTTCAGTGTGTCTCAGCGGCGTATGGCGCTGTTCACCAACGCGGTGCTGAAACTATTAAACTGCGGTCACAGCACTGCGCGGCGCGTCATGCATATTCAGCCCGGGATTAGGGTGCTTTTTGTTCTCAACGTCAACACTGAACGCTACAGACAGCTCTGGGTTTTAGAGGTAAACATGAGGTGGAAGGACACAGAGGGACAGCCTGGGGAGAGAATCCACTTTCTGCTACTTTTAACGTGATGTATGCGCCCATAAGAGATATATATCCTTCAGGTTAGAACAACTTTCATTTTGTTATCAAGTTCAAGCTTTATTTAAGGTAGGACATCTGTCACTGTAGATGAGTTATGTCTCAACAAAAATGCCTGACTCTGATAGGCTACTTATCCTCTCAAGTCTCCAGATTTAGTGCAGCTGTCAATTCAGCTTTAGGGTCTTTGAATATTTGCCTTCAGCAACTAAATCAAAAATAATAGAAAACCAAGGTGGTGCTGTTGTTTCGATGCACAGAAAAAAAGGAACCTCAACAAAACTTTCTCTTATCGCATCTGTTATTCAACAAACACCCGAAGGACACCTTGCAATAAACGTTTTGGGTTTCTATTACCGTTTCTGACTTCCGAACACTTCTTATACAAATATGGCTGATCCTTATACTTTTGCAGTTTTTGCAAACATATCATTCTCGGCAACCTCCTACTCTTTGTCAAACTGTTGCTCCTTTGCAACCTACTCATTCTACAGCATTTTCCTACTTTTTACCAGGTTTCTGTCCAGTCCTCGAGGCCAGGTGCTGCCACTGCTGTAGTCCTTTCAAACCACGGCCCTTTGTAGCTGCCTGCATCACTACACGAACTAGCCTCAGAGCAACGCTATTCAAAGCAACATTGCATTTTGGTTTTGATCTGTTATGACTGAGAGTGTGTGATGGTGCTTTTTTATATGCATGCCCTCCTGCATGTGAGGTTGTTCCTCTGGGATTCTGCAGCTCCCAGTTACAGTAAACACAGAAAGAATGAAGCATGGATCTGTCCGTCTATTCCTCAGATAGGGGGGATTACAGTTTTTTGCCGATTGCTTTCACACGTGTTGCGGAATGTGGATCATTGTGTTAAAACTCTTCACACACGCCAAATAAGACATAACACTTGGAGATAAATATCTCACCTGTATGTAGGGTTGCAAAATTCCGGGAATTTTCAAAGTCGGAAACTTTCCATGGGAATTAACGGGAATAAACTGGATATGTTTAATATTGCTTGTTATAATACTGTTAGGCTATAACATGGAACTTAAATGTAGTTCGACAAAAAACACATTTTGCAGCATAATATTGGTTAAAACAACCTGATGTAATGCAACTTCAGTTGAATGTCCTCCCTATATTTGTCAATGACATGCACGCACGCAGCAATCAGCGGATATACGGGAGTTTTTTTTTTTGCTTTGAAGGGGGGGGGGGATATATACATAATCCATTGCCATTATTAACCTAATTGTGTTAATTGTATAGCCCACTAACATTAGAAAATTGGAATGTTTCCAAAATTCCCCAGCTAAACTTTCCATGGAAAGCAATATTTAGAATATCCTGTTTATTCCCATCAATTCCCTTTTATTCCCGTTGAAATGAAAGTTCAAAAATCCAGTTTATTATTTACCGTTGCAGGTTTTTACAAATGAAACATAAAGAAAAGTAGACTTACAGTACAGTAATCAATACAATATATTACTGTAAATAAACAAAAAACAATAAAAATAATCACAGTTTACCATTGCAATTACAGTGCAATGGTAAACAAAAAATGGTTTTGTAAATGATGGGGTGTATGGTTTATGGATCCCGCCTTCTATTAGGGTTTGACCACATCAGCTCATTCACATCACAAGCAATATCATCCCTGGCCAGGCAACGGGGGAAATATCGCCTTGCGTACCGTATCCATCCCTGGACTGACCCCACCTCAATGACTCTGTGTGCCTCTTCAATTGCTTGCAGGAGAGGCATGTGGGCATGTGGTTGGCCCTCATACACTTCCCAACTCCAAGCTGAAAATAATTCCTCAATTGGATTGAGATATGGGGAGTAAGAGGCCAAGTATACAACTGTGAGGTTCCAGTATTGTGGTTGGTGAACCAGTCCTGGACCAGAGCAGCATGGTGGAAACTAACATTATCCCAGATGACAATCAACCTGGGCTTCTGTGATCCTTCCTATACAACTACATTATGTAGTGTATCCAGAAATGTGATTATGTTTACAGTATTGTAGGGATCTAGAGTGGCATGGTGATGGAGAACTCCTTAAAGACTAATGGTGATACACAAGGTGATTATATGTTTGGGTTTGTTGCCAATTTCAAAAAGTGTTTTGCATTTTGAAGATAAGTGTTTTCCCAATGATTGCAAGAGTTTTCATTCTTGAATAAAGTTTCTAATGTAAGAAACAGTGTGTAGTGTTTTGCAAGAAGTGTGTTGCAGAATTGCAAACAAAGTGCAAAGCAGAAAATGTGTTTGTACTTTTTACTTTGTTTAAGGCATGGTTACAAAAGGTTAAGGTTCTGATGCTTTTGTCTAACCATTCACTTTTAGTGTGTAAGCAATTGGCAAAAACTGTAATAGACTCGCTCCCACACTTCTCTATTTCACACAACGCACACACATAAGTTTGTGAGCAGACGCTTGCATTACAGTAACATCTTAGTTTAAACTAGTGTGGTGACCCTCTCTGGTTTCTCAGGAGACCGTGGACAGAGGTTTCTCAGTGATGGATTACCCCTCTGCTGTAATGGTCGGTAAAGTGTACTGTGTTGTATGGCTGTGGGTGTTGCTGTGAGACAGAAAGAAACATGTATATAGAGAAAACGTGTGTGTTCTGTTTTAGTCTGTTCTTACATAAGTAGACAATGTGTCTAGGTTCTTTCTTCCGAGTCTTAGAACTCCCATTTAGGCTAAGCATACAAATTTATTTCAGATATAAAGTTACAGGCTTCTTGCACATATCACATCCTAGTGAATATTCTTTTCGTATTGATTAGTATGGATTTAATAGGGGAAGTCCATAAGAAATAATTGTTGTGTGGCTATGTAATATTTTGTATTAATATTTTCTTGTCTGTGTAAAGGACCGTAGCTAGTCCTAAATATATATATATATATATATATATATATATATATATATATATATATATATATATATATATGTATATATATGTATATATGTATATATATGTATATATATATGTATATATATATATATATATGTATATATATATAAATATGTATATAAATATATATATATATATATATATATATATATATATGTATATATATATATGTATATATATATATATATATATATATATATATATATATATATATATATTGAGGACAAAGTGGTCTTGTCCTTTGTATTTTTCTGGCAATCTTGTGGGTTTTAGGAACTTCAGGGGAGTTGACATTCTACATTGGTAGATATTTTACAGACTTATTCCATGGATATTTCATGGATATATTTAGTTTAGGCCAATAAATAAATAGATTAATAAAATTCCCTACCAGAATTTTATCTTCATGACATTGTGCATTATAACTGTCCAGTGAAGTCTACACATCTCCAAATTTAGTGGTTTGGCATTTTTAGACAAATTCAAGGATAAAATGGTCTCCCACTTTTTAGGCTAAGCCTTTTAAAACCCATTTCATTAGTTTTTCTTTGTTCATGAAAAATTGGCCATACATGGTTTTCACAGAACAGGGATCTTCATGTTGGGAAATAACATTGACAAACAATATAACTGAAAAGTTCACTGAAAAATACACAAAAAAATAAAATAATCACATACATTTTGGTGTCTGGCTTGCCTTGGGGAGGAGGTACATTCATGATTTCAGTATTCTGCCCTATTGTGCTGATCATTCTGCATGAGTCTGTAGGTCTGCATGCTCTTACAGAAGGACAGCAGTCTTCCACTGCTGATTTGAACTCCACTCTCTCCAGTGATTTGCTTTCTGCTAAGCTGTCTAGGATGTTTTGCCAGTTCATTTTAAACCTGAGGGTCAACAGTGTGTGTTTGTACATGTGTATAAGTGTGTGTATCTTTACACTGTACTGATGCTGAACCGTCCCAGTGACCAGCATTGTCAGTTTGTTGGTTTCCCACTGCTCTGCAGTCTAAACTTTAACATCACCCCGTCGCTCCAATTTCCTCCTGCAGCCACCAGCCTGAACCTCAACCGATCATATCAGCACAACTACCTAATGACTATAAAGCTGTCTGGGTGGAGAAAATACCACTACACTGATGTCTGCACCCGGACACCTACACATACATATATGAGCACCTACAGACACTCAAACGTGTCCTGTGTCAATGATGGAAACATTGTCTTTATGCTTTTTCACAGCCAGTTCACCACCTGGGAATAAACGTCTCTCACACAAGAAAAAAGAAACCAATTTAACGCAGGAAATTACCTCCATACTATCTTCTGGCAAAAGCTTTAGTTAATGTCTCATACACTTAAGCACTGCTAGGTAATGTATTTTCTGTGTCCTGGAGTGCCACTGAGAGTGGAGCAGGGGCAGTAATGGGTGCATCCTGAACAATCAGGTAATGCAAAAAAACAATGGTATGTGCATTTTCAGTAAGGCTCCTTGATAGTGATTGAAAAAAGAAGCTCCTTCGAATTTGTTAATAATGTTCTAATAACGTAAAAGAGAGCACGCACTATACTGGTGGGTGTTTCTGTACCTTCAGGTTATACTGGGTGTCTGTGCAGATCATTCACAAGAGGAAAACCGTTGTGTAAATTATAAACATTCTAATTCCTTGAAGTACTTCCCCTCTCCCTTGCCATCTCCCTGCTCCTGGTGCACTCATTACTGTTGGAAATGATGCAGTAATACTGAGGGGATGGGGGTGGGTTGGAGACTCAGGGCGAGAGACGGATGGGGAGACAGACAGACAGAAAAAGAGAGAAGGAGAGAGAGTAGGCAAAATCTTGGTGGTATCTGTTTTTTCCCCAGTTGCCGCATCTAGCTCTTTTTCTCTCTACTCTCTCCTCTCTCTCTCTCCTCTCTCCTCTCTCCTTATAAACCATTGGAATATTACAGTTAGGTTTTGGGCACATATTGCTGTCTTTTATGTGCAGTGGATGAGATTGCATCTGAATGTATTATGATCCAGAAGTGGGTACGTTTGTGTGTGTGATTATAAACGTGTGTGTGTGTTGTGTCTGTGTGTGGGACAGGAGTATGTTCCCTCCAAAGACTCACCATGGCATCACTGTGGAAATAGTAAGCAGAGAGTTAGTGGTATTAAGTGTAGAGGCAGATAAATATTCTTGCAAAAAAGATTTATTTCCCGCGCACACAAACAAGACCCCAGAGAGGGTTGGTGAGGATGATTTCTTTCATCAGATAAACATTGCACAGTTCAAGGTAAATCGTGGCTCTTTCAAAACAGCATTCAATTTATAAAGACAACATAGCTGAGGTATCATTTGACTTTAAGATACCATCAACTATATGTTTGCAAATGTGGGCAGTGAAATTAGGATTTACCACACTAATATGTGCATTTGTCCATATGTGCTTGCGCTTGCACACTTTGTGTATGTGTAGCCTATATCTGAGTGTAAGCCTATGTGTTCATCCCATGTGTGTCCGCATATTCACCAGTGAGAATATAGAAATGCCATGAACAGTTGTGTCTGCATATGGGAGAAGCCATGCACATATTGGTCTTGAACTGTAGATTGATAGGAATGAAATATTCTTTAATCTAAATGTAAATGGAAGTGAAATTTACCGGTGGGTTCTATGTAATTACCAGTGCCACAATTTATTAGAGTTGTGTTTGTGTAAGGTGGAGAGCAAGAGAGAGAAAGAGAGAGAGAGAGAGAGAAAGACAGAGAGAGAGAGAGAGGGGATATTGAGGGAAAAATAAAAAGAACAAATGAGAGAGTGCGGAAAGGCTATCAGAATGACAGAGTAACAGAAAAGATGATTTATATTTAGTTATGGTTTTATTGTTGAGCAGTATAGGTACAGACTCAAAGCATAAGGTTAGGGACTAAGAAATAAGGAAGCTGGTCAAATCTGGTGATAAGGGTCCATTAAATCAGAGAAGAATAGGAGTGGAGTGGCTTCAGCTCTGAATATGACTCTGTTCAGCATAAAACAGAGAGGAGCGGAGGGTGAACTACGGATGAGGGCCAGACTCAGGCCTGTCAGAGCTGACAACCTGGCTTTGGATTTGGACTTGATCTCCTAGGGTTGTGGTCAATTAGTCACTCTGGTATGTACTGATATGTCTTTGATATATGGACAGTGCATGAGTTATGCTCTGTCCTGATCTGAACCCTGCTGGGCCTGCAGTTAAAGTGAAATGGTGTCAGAGGCAGTTGCACCGAGAAAGATAGGAATCATTAAGGTGTGCTGCTGCGCTAACACTATTAATGAGACTGCAACTCTCCCTCATACATATGCGGAGAAAGTGTGTATATATTAGTTTGTGTATATATTTCTTTTTAGTTTCTCTGTGTATGTTTGTATCTGTATTTGCATGCATTTGCTCAAACTCCCTCTGCTACATTCAGTGAGGTAGAGATTCAAGATGTAGTTTTAGCACACTTCTGGCAATTCATTTCACATAGCCTATCTCAAAATCCACTCCCCTTCTTCCTCCCTCTTTTGCCAACTCTCCCCTCTGCAGAACCTCTCCCCTCACTTGGCTTGCTCCCTGGAAGCTAATCAGCATATATTCTGCTGCAGATGAAAGTAATGGCCTTTAGAGTTAACACCAACACAGGAATAAACAACACCCTGTCCAGAGTGAATGACGTCAGTCTGAAGTGTGTGTTTGGACATGTGTGCATCAGTTTCCTGGCCTTTTTTGTGCATTTCTCTCCTTCTTTTGTTTCTGCTTGTAAGCACACCTGCCATAAACTTGTATCACTCTGGACCCCCATAGCTGATCGGCATTGTAAAGCCTGCTTCAAAATGCTATTGACTGGATCAAAAGATGCCGCTGCGTCTTGGTGCCAGAAAGCATATGAATATGTTTCCTCTTGTTTGTGACAGTAGGAAGTTGTTTGGAATGACAGTTAGCTTATTTATTGGAATATCAGCGGTGCTGTGTAAATAATAGATAAGGTCTGTTGATGGGGTCTCTGGTTCGTCCCGCAGGACAAAGAGAAACACACTGTGCTCAGCCAATTTTAGTCAAACACAGGAGCACACTCAAGAGTCCTCTCATACAGTTATTGTACTTCAAAGCAATGACAGTTGAGATTAAATGTGGTGTGAGAGATAACAGAGGCTCCACCAAGGAGAAGAGAGAATGAGAGGAGAGGAGGGAGAGGAGAGGAGAGGAGAGGGAGAGGGAGAGGGAGAGGGAGAGGGAGAGGGATTCATAGCGGTCCAAGCTGATTTGGAGAAGACCTTATCTGGCCTGGCTCGATGCCCCTCCACTCTTGGCTGCCAGCCACGTCGAGCAGTGCCTAGCAGGGTCAGAGGAAGTGAGGTCATGTGAATCATGGAAGCAGTTAAAGATCCACTTGGCAGCAAATGGCAAATTCCCCACTGAAGGTCAGACATACATCACCTATCAGAGAGAGATAGGCGTGCTGCTGGGGCAGAAAGAGATGGAGAGGGGGGAGAGGGGGAGACAGGCGAAAAGGAGATCTTCCATCTTTAACTCTATTGTTGAGAGAGAAGCAGGATATAGGGCCCATCTTAGCTTGCAGTAATGTATAGCCCACCAAGGGAGCTTTATAGTGTTGTTCTTGCAGAGATTCCATGCAGATAAACAGCAGCTGCTCTTCTATTCATTTTGTCCTCTCTTCTATCCAACTGCACACACGCAAACACACTAATCTCAACAAAAGAGATGTATTTACCAGAGAATTAAACACAGGCGAGTATCCACGGCCATGTCGTCCTGGTGGTGAGAGTTTCTGGAGCCAGAGGACCAGCACAGTGACCCGTCTCAGGCTGCTTTAATCTAATCAGTCTCTTCAACTTCCTAATAGGCTGGTTTCCCAACAGTCTGTTCCGCTGGGACTTTTGCTGCTTTTATCTGTTGGGTGACTGTTTACTGTTCAAGGGTCAGGAAGCTGCTGCCTCTCTTTCTGCACAAGAAACCAAAGCTACGTCACAGCACATTACATCAAGGCTCACTGTGATTAATGTGCTGGGGTATCCACTTTTGTGTTTATTCCATGCACTAGTGTGTGTGTGTGTGTGTGTGTGTGTGTGTGTGTGTGTGTGTGTGTGTGTGTGTGTGTGTGTGTGTGTGTTTTAATGTGCTTGGCTGGGTCTATCAGCTAGACTTTAATCTAATCTGGTAGCCAGGCCTGCCATGGTGACCTGTAATGATTTAGAGATGACCTCAGCTCTCTAACTCAATACACTCTTTCCCACTCAGTGGGAGCGTGCATATGTGTGTGTATATAAATGTGTGTGTAAGAACATGCCTGTTTATATGTCAATACAAGCCTATTACCATATAGACAGTGAGTACAGTATGTGCTTCTGTGTCATGATGCCACCTTGACTTTGCCCCCCCCCCTGCACACTCAGTCTTTGACCCCATCATCCACACACACACACACACACACAAACACACACACACACACACACACACCCACACACACACACACACACACACACACACACACACACACACACACACACACACACACACACACACACACAAAAGCCACCACATACATCCCCCACTCTTTTTCTCTCCATACGTGACTCTTTCTTTCTCTCTTTGACCTTCAGTTTGCGTTTATGGGAGTAACCTCCAATCCCATAAACAGGCCACACAAAAAACACACACACACACACACACGCACACACACACACACACACACACACACACACACACACACACACACACACACACACACACACACACACACACACACACACACACACACACACACACAGTGGTTATTGGATTCATAACTGGGAGACTCCTATCCTCCTGCTCTCCGCAAGATGAGAGGTGTTGAAATGAAATTCTCCTGCAGAAAAGCTCTGCTCTTACCTGGGATTTAGAAAATCTCTCTCTTTTCACACACACACACACACACACACACACACACACACACACACACACACACACACACACACACACACACACACACACACACACACACACACACACACACACACACACCCTAAGGGTAGCAGAGGCTGCACATTGAAAGAGAGTGAAAAATAAGTAGAGTGAGCGAATGAGAGTCAGAGAGACAGAGAGGGATTACAACGGGGTACGCTGGGAATGGTAGCAGGATGACAGGAAGAGGAAGAGGAGGTATGAAGGTACTCAAAAGGACATGGGGAGAGCTGAGCTTCAGACAAAATTGATCTGTCTATCTTTGAGGCTGAAGAGAGGCGGACGAGGTGACCAGGGGTGGTCAATGGGTTTAGAGAAAGAAAGTGGGAGGCAAAAAAAACAGCAATGGAGAACTCAATCTGTTCACATGGTAGAGCTGATGTAGCCGCACTGATTCCCCCCAATACATTGATAATTAAAATGCTTAACATGACAAGTTATCCACAAATTGATTGTAAAATACTGTGAATCTAAACCTCCTAACAGCTGATCCAAAAATACATTGTTTGTCAGTGCTGTCCAAAGTGACCTGTAGCATTACAAACATGAGCCATATATGACTGTTTTTCATCTGCCGCCTGGTTAAGTTTTGTTCAATTTAAACAAATGAAACTACATGGCTAAGTTGACAAAACAGTCTCACCTCAAGGTCTATTAAGTTGTTGTGGAGCTTTCAGTCATACCACATGATCTCCCTCACCATTATTAAAGATGAGATGGTGATCATAGTTAAAAGAAACCTTTATTTATTCAGGGAAGGTTCACTGAGAGGCAGCCTCTCTTTTGCAGGAATACCCTGATCACTTTCACACAGTTCCACATTCATACCTGGAAGCTCCCCAGTACAACCACTGAGCAGCTCCAATGGAGCAGTTGGAGGCTAAAAGGCCTTGCTCAAGGGCACCTCAGTGGTGATAATGAGGGAGGGACAAGCGCTGCTCTTTCACTTTCCCCACCCAGTTTTTATCCTGACGGTCTGGGGATTGAACCAGCGACCTCCTGGTCACTGCCCCCATACGTGATGCGAAACAACCGCTCTGATGACAGTCTGCCACTTTTTATGCCTAATCATCCACCCTGACATCTTTTCTAAGAGGTATTAAAGCATTACAACTACATCACACTTCTGCCTTTGCTTCTCAAAGACAAAGGTCATTATTCACATGACATTTGAACAAAATAATGCTGTTATTTTCTGGTGACATCAGGTTTCATCTGAATGCCCCTAAAATTGAATGTAATGTGGCAGCCAGTCAACAATCAGCCTTACTGAACCCATTTTACAAGTTCCTTCCTTCGCCATTTCAATTTTTCTCTTGATCATTCCAGTTGAAGCATTGTCGACATACTGTCCAATAACACACTGATTGTTCAAATTAGTGACTTTCTCTATTTCTCACTGCAATGTAAAGAATTATTTTTGTTCCACTGAAGCTTTTTGCAGATGCATAAATACAAAAGAGACTTTAAGGAAACATCTTACAGAAAACCCTCACCTGAAAACAGCAGACAAGAAAGCAATATTGAAAGTGAACCCAGAGTAACCCCATAGCAACCTGTTCCTCTTTTTATAAAACCTAAAACAGATAAGAACATTATTTACCCAATTTGATGCCAGCCTGTGATCAGCTATAACCCAACATTTTTCTAGGGTAACATGCAAATTATCTGCTTGAAAGTAAGAGAAATACAAATTATAGTAGCCATAATTACAGCAGTACAATAAATAACTGGTGTAACTACTCCCCCGAGGAGTTTGCTTTAGTTATATTGAGACCACAATAATACAGTGAACCTCTCTATTCTCATCCCGAAGCAATTAAACTGCTCCCATGATTACACCCATAAAACATCCAGTGTCTTTAACAGGTCCTCTTTTCTGTGTTGTTAAGCAGAGTCATTACGTCTGAAAATGGTTTTTGTTGATGGAATGATTGGGCTTGAAAATAGGGGGTGAAAACTGCAGTTGGATGAATCCTGGTGAATGATTTCAAAAAGTCTCTATTTTAATTATGTCAGAGTGGGGAGAACAGAGATGAGGTCACAATGGCCCTTTTGCTCTCCTGTGCTATCGCTCTATCTTTTAATTATCCACCACTCCTGTGTGGAAAGCAGAGGGTTGGTATGGAAAAGCAGAGATAGGAGAGGCTTATATTCCCTCATCAACTGCCTCCCAGAAGTATATGATGATTGAGTCCCTTCTTTCTCAAAATTTTTTTTTTTTTTTTTTTTTTTTTTTTTTTTTTTATTTAAAATATTTTTTTTTTTTTTTTTTTTTTTTTTTTTTTTATATTATTTTTTTTTTTTTTTTTTTTTTTTTATTTCACATTTTTTTTTTTTTTTTTTTTTTTTTTTTTTTTTTTTTTTTTTTTTTTTATTTTTTTCTTAAAAGAGTCTCTTAAACGCTTGCCTCTCCTCCATCTCCCCCTATACTTTCACAATCACTGTTCTGCGTACTATATACTCACTGTATGGTCTTGAAATTCATTATAGATTGAGATAATAACATGACCTGAAACTTCTTCCTTTTTCCACAGGGAGAAGCAGGTATTCGTCGGACGTGAGTATAAAGGTAAATACCAGCAGGGAGAACAAAAAACAAACATCAGAGGGACATGTGAAGAATGTTGAATGCACCTTATACGATATATATTGGCAACTGAATCTCTGTTGCAAGGATACATCAAGGGAAAGCATTATGAATTGTGTCACCATCTCATGAATCACTCTCAATGGTTTGATATTTACCTTGACCCATGAGCCACTGCAGCTTATTCACTTGGTAAAAAAAAGACTAATCATTTTGAAGAACCATACCACTGGTTTTTCCATGACATGTCATGTGTCCTCATCACAGCTGACCATTTTGCAAACTCTGCTGTTAATGATTATGATTGATGATGATGATTATGTTTGGGTGTATTTTCCCTAACTCTTAGAGATAGCATTTTATTTTTTGTATGCGAAAAACAAGCAGAAACATGAAATTTGCTTGAGTTGTTCAATCCATCCCAGAGAGCATCAAGTTTACAAGAAATGTTATCAAAGTATTTTTTCATTGCTTGTTATTGCAGTTTATATGCAGATAAAATTACAAAAGTCTGCAATGCATTACCACAAAATGACCATAGAACTTCTCTCAAGGTCTGTAAGTTGTGCTACCGATGGTCCTGTGACTAGAACATTTACTTTTTTACATTTTGTCACCTTTTGTTGATGTACTGTAATAAATTGATAATCTCTGCATCTAGGTTCTAGTCAGTGTGTGGGCATTTTTGACAATGAGATGTGAATATGATGGAGACCATGTTCAACTCAAGCATTTTTCATGATTCTACTAATTGATTGCCATGAAATGGAAATCATCTGCCTGGAATGGTAGGAAAAATGTTAAACTTTACACCGCATTTGAAAATGAGAAATAATATATATTGCTTGTGTACTCCAGTGTCCTCCAGAGTAAATTATATTTTGTTCAAATCCTTGCACACTACATTTTATCATATTAATGTTGACCAAATGTGTATAGGTAACAAATCATATGGAAATCTCCCGGATCATTTCATGTCTAATATTCAAACTTTTCTAATTAAAACAGATCAGAACAGAACACTCTTACTCATCCAGGCAGTCATTAATCTTCATCTTCCCAAATATCCTATTAGCAGAGGTCAATTTTCAATAAGATATACAGTAGTGGTTTTGACTTATTATTAAGTTATTATCCTCTGGTTAAAATGAAATTTTCTGTGAAGTTCTACAGACTCGTTGAAGTCCTAATGTCACAAAAAGATTTATGTCAAAAAAGTATATCTCTGACACCCTGAAAACTGTTTTATATTATTAAGTAGAGATAATGTGTAGGGGTCTTTTTTTCTTACACTGCAGTGTAATCTTTATTATTGTATACTAAACCCGACTTATTCTATTTTAGCTGTTTTATATTCTCTTTAATGAATGTTTTTAATTATTTTTAACTGCTCTTTAATGTTTTATGTAAAGCACTTTGAATTGCCTTGTTGTTGAAATGTTCTATATAAAGCTCCCTTGCCTTTTCCTCTGCACATTATTTCAATGTTAGTTGGTTTAACTTGGGTAAATAGTAAAACTCAACTAAAACTTTTATTCATCCTCTTTTATAGAAGAGTTATATTACATCATTGTTTATTTCAGTGTTTTGACTTCTTTGTAAAAAATCATTTTCAGACTTTCTTATTTAGATGGAAGCTGCTGTCTGTTTGGCTTATGACCTTCCTTTAGCGTACCATGACAAGAGGCTTTTCAGAAACTCCAAAAGCCATTGTGTTTGTCGATGTGTGAGAATATCTATTTGCATGTGTGTTTATGTGTGCACTTATGTTTTTCCCTGTTGACTGTAATGTCTAATCTATAATTAATCATTGTCACTGTCCTAGAATCTAGGCTTTTTGTCTCGCAAATGTGAATACCTCGTACTCTACAATCTATTTCTCTCTCTCTCTCTCTCTCTCTCTCTCTCTCTCTCTCTCTCTCTCTTCCCCTTTCTCTCCCATGGGGTGTCTATTTTAGGAAACTGATGTTCTCTGACAGCTTTCACACATTCTTGCATGGCATTAACGCTGAGAGAAGCACACACACACACAGACACACACACACACATAAAGGAATACTGAGTCTCTCTAACATTAACATTTACAGACAGTCCTCAGGACATGTCAGCTGCACTCAGGTAAATTAGCCTTTGTACACAACGAAATACAACATACTACAAAACAATCTTCTAAAAGGCACAGTTCATTACCACACACGGTATATAACACACAACATAATATGGTGCTGCAAAACAATACAACTTTGCTTCATATGAAACATCTCCCTACATCACATTATATTCTGCTTCATGTATATTTCCTCATCCATTTAGTATTGAGTGCAGTCAGGCTGTCTCTGTAAGGGGTCTGCCAGCCATGATGATATGATATCATGTCATGGTTTCTGTCATAACTTGTCAAGTAAGATGATGGCCAGCTTCAGACATGACATAGAAAGGGGGGGATCACATCCTGAGGCTTTTGTACAGTGTATGTGTTTGTGTGTGTGTGTGTGTGTTGTGTGTGTGTGTGTGTGGGGTGTGTGTGTGTGTGTGTGTGTTTGGTGTGTGTAGGTAAAAACCAACACGACTGATAGTTCTGAATACTGACACAAACATAACACACATTTGTGCAGTTACACACACACCAAGACAAAGGAGTGTGAATGACACTTAAATATCAATCTATAGCTCAGGAAGTCCGAGACTAATGACACTCCTCTGCTGACACAAAGACGTTCCATTGGCTCTTTCTTTGAATCTCCATGGCTACCTGACAGGATACGTGACATGGGCAAAGCCAGAGGGATTAGTGTCCTCGCTGACACTCACACACACACACACACACACACACACACACACACACACACACACACACACACACACACACACACACACACACACACACACACACACACACACACACACACACACACACACACAAAATGACAAACACACTCATGGAGAACCACATGTTGTGGTAGAAACATTGTACAAAGGCATCTCTGTCACACACATGTATGCATGTTACCTAGTTTCAAAAACAACTGATAAAAATTGTGTGCTTGTGTCTTTGTCTATACATGTGCACCTTGAATGTGTTCTGCTGAATATGAAGGTCATCAGCAAGGGTATTCAGAGTAATTATACATTTTTACAGAGAAGGCCGTGCCTGACCCTTGACAGGTCAGAGTTCATGGCTCTCAGAATGGTCATACAGCAATTAACCTACACATACAGTACTGTACAAACTGTCTCTACTCCTTACTCCCTGCCTCTCTCTCTCACAGACACACACACACACACACACACCACACACACACATGCACATGCACATGCACATGCATGCATAAACTGCAACTGATGCGATTTTGAACTGCATGTCACCCACATCGCTCCTTTTCCATCTGTGCCCTTTAAAATGGGGTCAATTTTATCAAATGGAATATTTTAGCAGAGTCATTTGCACATTGGAGGTTATTAGAATCTAATGTAAACGAGTGTTCCCTGCATCTCATAGTATCCCCTTCTGTCTAACTCTCTATCTCATTCACACACACAAACAGAGACACACACACAACACACACATAAAACAACCCACAAAAAAAAAAAAAAAAAAAAAAAAAAAAAAAAAAAAAAAAAAAAACAAAAAAAAACACACACACACAAACACACACACAATGCATCATCCAGTGTGTGATCACCTGTTCGTGCTGACACCTTTTCACGCACACACACGCACGCACGCACGCACACACACACACACACACACACTAAAAGAAAAGGAGAGAGTGAATAAAACACTATTGTGTCCTTTTATGGCAGCTTGGCAGTATGAATATTAGATATTGCACCCAATCATCATTTTTATGTATTCATTTATCTGCTAAATGTCTGTTTCTTATCGCTGCTAGCAAGCCATCTGCTAGTTGGAAACATGATGTTGAATGAAGGCGCAGGAATGTTCAGCACAATAGAACATAATAGAATCACATACAATGGCAAACACAAGTGCGGTCGTACAGACCTAAAAGATCAGTGTAAAAGACAATGAATAATTCTCTTTCTCTATTAAAAACCACGCATGGGACAGCAAAATGCACAAGAAACTGTGTCTTATCAGCTCTGACAGTATGTATGGTTGTATTTTCTCCAGGGAATCACGAGACACGGAAACTCGAAAAATACTGAGATTTTTTTTTCTTCAATTACGGAGAAATTTATGTAACAAAGCTTTTACATTAACATCACAATACACTCAAATTCAATGCAAATCCCTGAAAATCATGTTTCTCCATATTATTATGAATTATTACATCCACTAGCAACACAGATAGACGGGTGACCAGACACAGACAAACTAACAGAAAGATAAACAGGCAGGCAGAGAGACAGCCAAAAATACACAAACGTACTCGTCAGTGAAAAGAAAGATAAACCGACAAACTGTTAAACAAATACATTTCCAAATAAAACATTCTCAAGAGGCTTATTCAAATTCCATGTGGTTTACTCTCTTAGTTTGGTTTGTATTCAAACTGTAGCACCAAATAACCACACGCAATTCCAGGACGCCAACATCTTCAAAGCCAATTTTATGTAACATTAGAAATCACCACAAAACACAGATATTTCTGCTCTAATATTATCAACACCCAACTGACAGTTACTCATATGAAACAACCCACAGTCTGAACTGCTATTCACATGCATATTTCATATATTCATATTACTTCTTAAAGCCAAAGGTAAATTGCAGAAAAGGCAATTCCAAGCAAAGCCTTCACTTTTTACAGTTACACAAGCACTGAATTCAGATTTAGTAAAAAATTCTGCTACCACATTCGAACAAAACATCCTTTGTAAATGTATTAGTATTTGAACCTTTACAGTTTAATTAATTAAAATCCTGCTTGATTTAGCGACATCCAGGGTTAGCGTGGTCAGTGCTAAACACATGACAAATACATTGTATTTCCTGTGCAGGGCTCAACGCTAACTTTTTACAGTGGTTGCTAGGCTTGGCAACCAGGCATCAGCTTTTGGTTGCCAAAATTGACAATACTGCCTATATTTGGAGCAACTAATTTCATATGTAACTATACCACACAAAATGTAATAATGAAACAATGAGAGATAATTTCCCATCCCTCTCAAATAGCGGTGCAACGGATAACAAAACTCACGGATCGGATGACGGTTTTGAGTCACGGATCGGATCAATTTTTGGATCAGCACAAAAAAAGGGGGGAATTCAAATGATTATTAAAAATGTAATAACGATAACTTTTAACAATAATTACTATACTTTCACCAGTAAGATGCTGTTGAATGACAAAAACAGATGAGAAAAGGGTATTTTACAATAACTATGAATGCACCACAAGGTTTACCAGTTTGAAGTAAACACAACCTTTAGTCACATCTGTGTTGTTTTTCCGACAAAAGCAGTGACCAGTGCTAGTTTGTTTTGTGTCTTTAAGCTCATATCTTTAGCATTACTGTCGAGCCCTGCTGTGGCATCTTCACAATAAAATTGACCGTGTGTTTCCTAATTTTAATACTTTAAATGAATGAACAAAAAGCAGCATGATGTCTTTTTTTGCTTAAGCAGTATCTTAATACAGCTCTAATACGGTATAAAGAGAGAGAACAGTGAGGCTGTTATTACGGGATTATATGCTGTACCTTCTGTGATGTGGGTGTGAAGGCAATTTAAATCCAGTCTGGGAATATCAGACTCCGCCACTAAACAGTAAGCAGATATAGGACAGGCAGGCAGAGAGACAACTAGACTGACACGACAGACAAGGCCTCAATTAAACTTAGTAACCATGCTACTGATCCAACAGGCCTGCTGCAGGCTCGTAATTATTTTTCACCAATCATGGGTGTTTGTGAGTCACCTCATTGTGGCATTGTATCCCAGAAGGCAATTTGAAGGGGAAAGAGAACAAATGGCATCCTCCCTTGTTAGAATTTTTTCTCTCCTTGTTAGCTATAGATTTGGTGTGAAAATGTACATAGAAACAACAATTTACCTAATCACCATTAATCACTACTGCTCATTACATTTGTACAAATTACATGCTGCCTAGCCCGCTCTTTTCTTCCCTCAACCTCCATGCTGTAAAAATACAGAGCAAGGAAATTGCACCTCTGATGAGTATGAGGTTTTCATCCTTATAGAATTAGACTTCTGTGTCAGCTTTTTCCTACCTTGTCAGCTCTTTCACTCGACTGGAGGTAAGGCTGAGGAGATGAGGCGAGAAATTCTTTAGGCCTATTTCAGCCTTATAATGGGCTGCTGATTTCCCTGCAGCCACGAGGGAGGAGCTGTGTGGATGCATGCTATTTGCAGACCACAGCTGTTCGTCAAAGATATGATTATATAGAATGACACAGATACATCAGAGATTTCCATCTGATCTCTCACAGCATGGCAACCAAAATGGTTCTGTTCAGTTTCATCTATCTTAGATCACACAAAGAGTGACGTAGAGTGGAAGGGGAGAAGGAAGAAGTTAGATGAGGCAAAAAAGGTTGTCAAAGCTTGCTTTCCAAGGAGAGGATATGACAATCCCATGCAAGCATCGTCTTTGTGGAGATATTTTCAAAGCGTCACAGTCCCCTGTGTTGTTGAAAAGGCTGGATTCTGAAATAAGCAAGGCCATATAATTCAGCAGTGATGTGTGTCGGACGAAAGGAAAATCTCTAAATCTGCAGTTTCATGCAGCTCCTCCCAGCCTCTGATTTTTGCCGCTTGGCTTGCCAGATAAGATTCTGAACTTCAAACATGCAGTCAATGCTCATCCTGTTAAAGCCGAGATAGAGGATGAGGCTCTCTGAGTGAGGAAATGTTTCTATGTGGTATGTAGGCAGGCTGTGGAGATGGCGATAATGTAACAATGAGTATAAACTTACACACACAAAAAGTTGCTTTACATAAGCATACACAATGACACACACGGAAACTCACAGAAACATAACAAATCCCAGAACATTCTGAAACACATGTGCACATATGTGCCTATTAAACTATTAATTTATCTCATCAGCCCTAAAGCAGCAATTTCATCACAGGCAGACATCTGCAGAAATAGGTTACACTTTCATCCAACGGTTTCTGATTCTCCTTAAACCTATTCTGGTTCATATTGAACATCCCAGGCGTGTCTGTCTGGAAAGCTGATAATGGAATATTTATAGAATATTTCTGGGAATACTTGTGGCAAACTCAAGCATCTTTGTTCTACTGAGGCACAATTTCAGCTTTCCTAAGTTGCATCTCTTCTTTTGTCTCTCTTTCTGTGTCCCACTCTCTCTGCTATTCTCTCTCTGTTTCTGTCTTTGTCTCATTGTATATACTGTATCTTTCTCTGTGCCTTCCTACCTCTCTTGCTGTCTGCTATTTTAAATAACTTCAAAACCATGAGCTAAAACCGAACCTCAATCTGAACCTCATACCTAATGCATTACAGTAGTAGCCATCATATAACAGAAATCCAACAGAACTCATCTCTCCTGCTGGCTTTTCCTTGTCCTTTGTAGCAGCATGGAAATACATACAATATGCACACTGTAACTCAAAACTGTCTTTGATAACTGTGCTTCATAATATTCTGCGTGCCTTCTGACAGCTGGAAACATCCAAATAATCCCCCTCGGGAATTGAACATAAGCACCACAGCAGGTCATTCTTGCATGCAGTGCATGCAGTGCAGTGTTGTCAGTGGGAGTTGCAAATATGTTTTGTCCGTTAAACTTGCAGAATACATTTTTAATGTTCGCTGCTGCAGCATTGCATGTTCTTTCAGTAATGCACTGCTGGCTGATCCAACACAACACTGACACAATTTAAGCTCAGTTTTTCAAGTGAGCTGTAACACTGCAACTCCACCCTGACATTTATAAAATGGCGGTTCAGCATGTGTTTGATGTAAACATGTCCCAGAGCGAATCACTGTTAAATGTCGCAAGATGTTTTCGGATAAGCACAAAACACTCACAAGCTTTCAAATCCTCTCTGGACTTCTGTGGAAACCTTCAAGGACTCAGGTCTTGAGAGTGTGTCTAAGTGTGTGTCCATGAGAGTGTTTTTGATTAGGGACAGCCTGTCAAACAGGGAAGGACTGGTAAAGGTTTTCTTCTGAATGTAGCCCATCAAGCAATGCCTTGTCCCAGTGCACCAACCCCAAAAAGCTCCATCAGTCAGTTTGTTTGGTTGAAAATTATGGCCACGTTTAGGGTTTGATGTGTATTGGTCACAATTCAAGTTCTTATCCTTATAGCTGTTTTTCTTTTCTGTATTAACAACTGATCAACTGACTATGTGTGATGTGAAAGGGGTCAACAGAGAATTTGGGGTTTACACTACTTCAAATGAAGCAAATATTGCTGCGTGCCTACTCAATGTATTTCCTAACATGTTTGCCATAACAACATGAGGTAGTAATATTTAAATGTTGTATTTACCTTCATCAAGAGTATCTCAAATAACAAACAAAAACAGGTTTGAATACATTTCTCCCCTCCCATTTTGTCTCTCCAGATTATGTAGGCTAATCTATTTGTGTCTGAATATTCAAACGAATGTGAGCATGTAGAAAAGAAATTGATATATATTATAGCAGTGACAATGGAATGGGTGTATATATTGGCACACGTGGAAACGTGAATCGAAATATTTAGGGGTAAAAAACATTTCTGAGTCACTGTATAGTCCTGATGTATATAATTCATTTATGCGGTATTGCAATTTAATTGAGATGGTGTTTGCCGGTAGGAGTGCAAAATGACACGTCTTGTCTTGAGTAAAAGACGCTCCAATTGAGAAGTGATTGTCTATTGTCCCACACCTGGAGACACAGAATGGGAGGGGAGAAATGTATTTAAACCCATTTTTGTTTATTATTTGAGATACTCTTGATGAAGGTCCAGCGGGACCGAAACGTTGGTTTTGGTAAATAAAAGGTGATGCTATACCAAGATCAGAGTGCAGGATTTTTTCCTTTATTTCAAGAGAAAAAGAAAGAAAGAAAGAAAGAAAGAAAGAAAGAAAGAAAGAAAGAAAGAAAGAAAGAAGCAGAGAGAGAGAGAGATAGAGAGAGAGAGACTTTTGGGCAGATATAGAGAAGGAAGAGGAGAAGAAAAGAGATGTCCCAGAGGCAGAGCGAGTAAATGAGTCATCGGAGTGGATCTGCTATCAGGTCTATTCCAACAGCGCTACAAGTGAATGGATGCCTTAAAGGTTAGGCATAAAATGATTTCTCATTTTGCTGCGACATCCCCCAAGGTAGACATTAATGCTTTAGTTATGGACTTGACTGTAAAAGCTCCTGAGGTAACGTGCTGCTTGTCTGCCATAAATATCACCGGCTATCTATATGCACATTGTGATTTCAATAAGGCTGCGTTTATGGTGAGGAGCGTATTTTTGTGCAAATAGTCAGTAAAGTTGATGTGATGCTGTGTGTCATTTCTACAGCCAGGTAGTCACCCTGTCTGCAGAGCCAAATCCCCAGGTGCTGTCGATCACAGCTGAGACTCTATTCAGCTCTCATCATCCTGACCCATTTCAGCACACACACACACACACACACACACACACACACACACACACACACACACACACACACACGCACGCACACACACACACAATACACCAACAACACTTGCAAGCAAGCCATACAAAGTAAAGCAGCCCCACACAAAACACTTACATATGTGCCAAGCTTCATTTCTGCTCTGTTGGGTCTGTTCGTGTCACAACATTGCAGATGTTTTAGCCACGGGGACATGAACACTAAATTTGCACAAACTCTCCTCCCAGTCGTTTGGTTGGAACAGTAGGTTTTGAAATGATAATGAATCTATGGGCCAGGATCTCCCACAAGGCATCATGTCTAGTCAGGAAACACAAGAAATAGAATGAGGCAGCACTGGAAAGCAGCAGAATATTTCTTTTCTGACAAATGTTAAAGTCAAATTCTGGCTGATGTAGATAAAGTAGTCTGTGTTTCTAAGAAGCAATAACATGTAAAAAAAAAAAGTAATCTTAATGTTAGAGCACAGATAACTGAATTACAGTTTATAATCCTGTTGTATTAATCTCTCTGTAATGTGTGAGGACTCACAGTGACATATGACTTGATGCATGCTCACATGTGATTTCATGTGTTGATTGTAATAACAAACACACACACACACACACACACACACACACACACACACACACACACACACACACACACACACACACACACACAGACCTACTCTTATGGCGGACAGAAAGGGGTTACAAATTCCATGTTGTTGTGCACACTCAAAGAAGGAGAGGCAGTGTACAGGTCAGATTCCACAGCAATATAACTACACAGCAGGGAACACTGACCATCCAGACTCAGAGTGTGAACAAGACAGTGGGGAATGGTATGTCAGAGATGATGAAGCTAGAGAGTGTTTCGGTGCATCCTCTGGGCACAGCAGCTGCCCCTGTGCCAGAGATGCTGTGTATCTTCGGGACGGGGGATTTAGGGTGCTCTCTGGGCCTGCGTCTGCTGCAGTCTGGCTACAAGGTGGTGTATGGCAGCCGCAGACCTCACAGCTGTGGCCCCTTGCCTCAGGGAGCTCAGGTACAACACGTGGCACAACATAGCACTTTTAGTCTGTCGCAATGTGTGCAGCCTACTGGATGCAGCTCAAACATTTGTCTTAATGTCCTGATTTGTGTGTTTTGTACAGGTGATGAACCACGCAGCAGCGACCTAGTCAGCCAGCCTGATCTTTATTTGTGTTCACAGAGAACAATATGAATTCCTGGAGACAATGGCATCACATCTTGAAGGATAGGTGAATTAAGGTTTGATTTTATAATCTAAAGACACACTCCTTTGTAGTTACTAGTAGAACAAATCAGGAAGTATTATTTAATTACAAATAGCAAATTACAGTTTCTTTCAATTGCTAAACAAGTGGACACAACTGGAGCCACTTGTGCAAAACTCTTACTACAGTCTGCACACTACAGTCTGCACAGTTAGTCTGTGGACCAAACTCTAGTTTTTCATTGCTTGAACACAGTTTTCAAAAGTCTACATAGTTATCCCATGGCTTCAACCACAACCTGCACAACACTTAATTTACAGCACTTTGTTCAAATGCTAACACACTGCTGTCAAAACCACACATTCAAAACAGAATGGATTCAGCCTGGTGCATTTCAAACTCTGCTGATTGCAATTTCAGATGAAAGACTAAGCAGGTGTCTTGTTTTAGACTTGGTAGTGAACACATACTGTATATGTATAGGGATATATATATATGGCTTCAGTTGTGACCACTGTCATATAGCAATCGAAAAAAAACTGTAAAAGGTAGTTCCTGTTACTAAATCAATGACTATAGTATAAGTCAAAAACAGCTTATAGCTTACCAAATCTAATATATTTAATAATTTAATATATTTTTAAGTTCCTCCAAATCTGTGAATCGATAGTACATATTGACAATCAATATATTGCTCCTGCTAAGTATCTCTGAATCAGGTGATGAGTTGGACGCAAACAATGATTAACCGGTTCTGCATTGTTATGTGCATAATATCAGTTACTATTTTAGTGATGCACTACTTTATTTGAGGGGATACAAAGTGCCCCTTGAAAAATTGACTTTTGAAAAGTTTCACCAAAGAATAATAATTTTCTCTCATACGATTTCATTTAAATATTTTTTAGAGGCGTTTAGAGGTTCAAGTATCCTGTTTTTCACAAGAAACAAGCCACAACTAGTCCGAAAAAAATAACTTATTTTATGTATGGGGAAGTATGTTTTGCCTCTAAATTATCTCAAGACCCCTTGGAGGGGTTCGGACTCCCCAATTTTGGAACGACTGAAGTAAGTGATCAGAATGCAGATTCAAAGGGAGGAACTAACATTGTATTTGTTCTCGAGTAAGTTATCATTAGCCACATTATATTCCATAATTCAGAGTTATTGGAACTTGTTAGCTATTAATTCATGCCCATTTAATTCCAAATTTATTTTTTACATATTCCTCAGCAACTCTTCTGGATTTACCGTGTTGTGACATACAGTATTGCCTTAGCATCTTTTAGTGTTAGGGCCGTTACTGTTAAACATAAAATAACTAAACAAATTTTCCCGTAGCACAAGCTTCACACTGTTTTCACTTCAAACGGTTGTACAACTGCGTTCACTTCTATTTGTGATACCTGATATATATCTTGTAGGCAGAATGAAAAGGTTAAAGACAAAGAATGTAGCTCAAGCTACAACTTATCATGATCAAAAAAAAACGTTACACATAGCCATATACATAGCCACATAAACACAGCAAATTTCCAGACAAAGATGTGCTTTACATGCAAACTACAAAAATCTATGAATTAGAGGTGTAGAAATTCAAAAGAATAAGATATGCAAATAGACATCAGATAAGAATATTTGAACTGGAAAATAACGTTTTAGAAAATGAAAATCAGATCAGAACCAAAAATCCTTATATTTGAAATTACTGACAGTAGAACAGTCAGCAATTTTAATTGATTTAATTGATTTAACTTATTTTTTCTTTTGTTTCCTCCCCTCTGTGGATGCTGGTGGATTGGTTACAAAGTGCTGGTGGGCCTCAGTAACAACCCAAAGAAAGACATTTACCCAGAAGTCAGTGCCGACAGACTCCTGTGAAAGTGTAGCCTGACAAGCCAGATCCACATCAAGATGTTGGGTCTGGGAACTCACCATTGACGAACTCAATCTGAGGGGCGGGATAAACGGTTGTCTTTCAAATGCCTTCTGCACGCAATAGGATAGCGCTACAACCAGGCAGAGCAACGAAGAAGGTAGCGAAGCTAGTTGATAGATTAAACTTTTGCCGTATCCAGTTGGCAAAACTCCGAAAAACATCTTCCTTTTTAAAGAATGATTTCAGTGCCGTTCTTTGTTCTTTTCTCAAAGAAAAGCTTAACTCCAAATCTTCCAGAACACCGCTGTTCCCAGCAACAGCAGCATAAGCCCGCCCACCGACTCTGTACACGATGTGATTGGCCTGACCAGAGTTTGGTTTTTCCAGCTCACAAGCCAACGGAGAGTGCCTAGACCTCCCTGGCTGCAAATTAAATTTGCTGCCGCTAGGGTGCGTCTAGATTTCTAGGCTAGTGAAAGTGTGGAGAAGAAATGAAAGATGTCTCATCCATAAATATATTGTGCATTTAAACACTTCCATCCATCATGTAATGCTTTATTCTTGTCATAATCTAAAAAAACTGGAGCCAACTTTTCTGCAGACAGATCTAGGTTTAATGTCAACAATCATTTTGCAACAGTAGGTGCCATTTTTTTTCAAAGACGTGATGTCTTTTTGGAATAAGTGCTTTTAAAAAAACACTTGGAGCATGAGACATCAAAACTCTCTGAATCAAAAAGAAATGAAAAAAAAAATGTGCAGGGTTGCAGCTCCCTTGGCAGGACGGCCTGCTGTGTGTCTATTCAGTTGAAGTGGAAACGGTTGGATTCTTTTTAAAGGCCCTTCCTTTCCTGTCTGTGTATTTGTAGAAACAATAGCAGCTAAAGTCCTTGCTGTGTGTTCTTCAGGCTGGTCCCTGGAGCTGCTGTGGTGAAAGGCCTTAACACACTGTCTGCCTGGGCCCTGCAGAATGGACTTCTGGCAGGAAAACAGGTGAGAGATGAGTGGAAGTAAGGAATCTGTTAAAAGATGTCAGTGGGATCAAGGCTAAACAGAGCCAGGAAGCTTACGAGCCTTAAGGAAGGCTTTGGTTGACTGGAGTAAAGATACAAACACAGAGCAGTAACAGAAGGGGAGATTACCAACTTGATCTTTTCATGATGAGACATGTTTGACTTCAAACGAGGCCACAATAACTGCTTTCAACATTTCCTGGAATACAATGGGATAAGTGGCTCTCAGACTTTTTTAATAATAGAAGATGAATGCCTCACCATACACAACTCAAAATCTAGGAAAGAAATTTATTTCAATTGTGTTGATGCAGATGATTGATCTTGCCATCTTTACATAACAATGCAAGAGAAAGCGAGAACAGTGCTGTGCTTGTATACACAAACAAACAAACTTGAACACTTAATGATGTTACAAAGTAGGAAGACCACTGTTTATTGCAGCTTCCGTTTCACAGCTACAAAGAGAAACACAAACATGATGTTGGAACCTCTGGGGACCAAACCTGAATCTGCCTCAAATCCTCAACACAACCTCCCCATACACAACACACACAAACACACACACACACACACACACACACACACACACACACACACACACACACACACACACACACACACACACACACACACACACACACACACACATATACCACTCCAGTGCTCTATTTTCTTTGAAAACAGGTAGCTGTGAGAGAACAGGAGTATTTTAATGTGTGTCTTTATCAGTGCACGTGTAGGTACAGTATATACCCACATGCACGTGCTTATAAGTGTGTGCTATTTCTCGGCCAGCTATTGGATTAGATCCACAGTGGGGCTGTGGCTCTGTCACATTTACATTCAGATGGAGATTTAGTCTGTCGGCCGTCCCCTGCTGTTACTGGTGCAGTAATGTAGGGAGACATGGCTGGCTGCCCGGTCCACTTATACACACACCTGGGGGAAAACTGCTCAGTCCCACTGACTCCACTACAGTATATGCCTGTCAAACTGCTCTCTCTCTCGCTCTCTCTCTCTCTCTCTAGCGCTCTCTATCTCTCTCCCTTTGTATGATATCCCCTCCTCCCCCCTCCCCTTTACAAACAACTTAATCTTCTTATCACAAAGCTGTGAGTGTGGTAATAACCTTCAGCATGGTGAAGATCTAGAAATGGGATTACATATTGAGCAGCACATGTATATATAGTATGCATGCATCTTTACATAGTCATACACTTCCAGGGGCTTCAGCTCAAAATTACTGGAACAGCACAGTGAAGAGCAACAAAAGACGGGTAATTCTGTAGACAGACACTGTAGATGTACACCCTGCAGTCATGCACTAGATATTCCAAACAGGGCTGGTGAGTCATCTAACAATAATCTTAGAGTAATTATTAGCAACTAAAAAACAAAAGCTGAGCTGAAGAGGAAAATATTTATATTTGTATTGTTTTTCTGAGGCAATTTTGAAGACAAGATGCATTTGGTTTTTGAAATTACTGACTGATAGACTATGTCATTGGAGATAAATATATAGTAAGATGCACTTGTAGGCCTATGCTTAAACTTTTCTGATTTATATTTTAAACAGTACTTTCCAGGTAACTAAAACTATAGTACTAAAGTATTTACCTACATTGCATTAGTAGGAACTATTTTTGCTAATGATTAATACTGGTCTTAAAGAAAAGTCTGGCAATACTCTCTATTATTCCAAGTCCCATTAACATAACAAAACCTACAATGAGTGTATCCCAAGCAAATTACTCTTGTCTGAAAATGTTTGCTAAAACTACAGTGCCCAGCTTTTTGAGGATTTTATTTATTTATTAAGGTATATATTTGTGACTTTTTTTATAGATTCATGTCTTTAGCAGGAACCGAAGTTGGAAAGTAATGAGAGATGGACTAAATCATTGTTGGTTTTGGTCATTTCATGGTATTTGTTGACAATAAAAAAAATTTATACTGCTGCCCATTTTAAATATAACCCACACCTCCATGCTCCAGGTGTACCTGTGTGGGAACAGTGCAGAAGCAAAGCAGGCAGTAGCAGAGGTGGCCACCAAGCTGGGCCTCACTGTTCTGGATAAATAGTCTCTGTCAGCAGCCAGAGAGCTGGAGGACTTCCCCCTGCAGCTGTTCACAGAATGGAGGCTACCGCTACGCGTGGCCGTCGGCCTCACTGCCTTCTTCTTCTTCTATCTCCTCATTAGAGATCTTGCATATGTGTTTGTTGAACAGAAGAAAGACATCTCCTTCAGAATCATGGTGTCCCCTTCTGGTTTAGTGTCCTCTATAGATGGTATTTTGTGTTCCCTTCAAAGGTTGTGTTCTGTGTTCACCCCCACAACCCCAATCTTTCAGGTGTTTCCCATTGTGTCATAGCTGCCTTCCTTCAGCTCTGTAGAGGCACCAAGTACAGGTCTGACATCAAACCAGGATACAAATGTCCACTACCTGTGCATTTCGTTGTAAAAATGTTTCTCATTTTTAAAAGCCTAGCTCACTTTTGCACGTTCCAGGCACTTCCCTGATTGGCTGGACCACTGGATGCTGTGCAGGAAGCAGATGGGTCTGATTGCACTGGGCTTTGCTTTTCTCCATATGTCATCTATACATTCATGACTTATCTTCATTATGCTGTCAGACACAAACTCATCTAGCTTGTGGTGGATGAAGTAAAGCAGGCTGGTTGAAACCTTGCAGTGTTTCTACAATTCTATACATAGAAAAGCATGGCTTAAAACGTACAGTACTTTCTCTCCGTCTTCCTTAGATGAAAAACAATGAATCCACCAACACAGAAGCATGGGGCCAAGACTCTTTCTTTGTGCTGGGATCCCTGCCCTGCCCTCTGTGGGAGGCTCTCTCAGCTGGAGAGAGTTCAGCTTCATTCAGGTAAGAGCGCATTTAGAAATCTACAGTCAACAATCTATAGTTTATGTGCGTGTGTTAGAGTGTGGGCATGGGTGCTTGATGTCATCAGTCATGTGCGTACTATCAGTAGAACTGGTCTTTTAGGGTCGTGATAATCTATATTCTGAGTTTCCAAGTTTTCATGAGAGTTATTAAAGTGTTGTAAAAGCAATATGTCACTGGCAGTCATATCCCCGGAGCCTAGTTAACTAACTGCCTAACACAGGCAGTGTGAAACACAGAGTGAAAGCCTGGCTGACTTTAGCCCAGGATCTTAAATGTTAAGTTATTCATTAAATAGAATTATGATACCTGGTATAATCCTCAGGGAGGAGATTGCTGATACAGGCCACAGGTCCATTTGTGTAAAGGTCAGGTCCATAGGTAGACCTCAAATAGGGAATGAGACTTAAAGGTCCCATGGCATGAACATTTCACTTTATGAGGTTTTTTAACATTAATATGAGTTCCCCCAGCCTGCCTATGGTCCCCCAGTGGCTAGAAAAAGCGATAGGTGTAAACCAAACCCTGGGTATCCTGCTCTGCCTTAGAGAAAATGAAAGCTCAGATGGGCCAATCTGGAATCTCCTCCTTATGAGGTCATAAGGAGCAAGGTTACCTCCCCTTTCTCTGCTTTGCCCAACCCAGAGAATTTGCCCCACCCATGAGTGAGACATCATGGCTTTCAAACAAGCAAAGTGGTAGTTGCCCCCCCCCCCCCAGCAGTTTTACAGGTTTTTTTTCGATTGCTAAATGACACTGGTCACAACTAAAGCCCCATGTGAAAACTCTATCTACAGTCAGCATTACCAACAGCTACCTGAGATAAACAGTTCACATCAGCTGCAAAACTCATTCCAAGCAACACAACTCTTAACACACATCTCAAAACAGGCTCAGTGCAGCCAAACACTATGAACAATCCTCATCTAGATAACACACACACTGTCACTCAGAACACACTCAGAGTAAAAACACTAGCATCAAACACCAATACAGAAAATACAAACTTTTCATCTTTACACATAATGCAGTTTGTATCATTTTAGTGACTTTACACTGATCAATATTTTCTATAAGAAAAAAGTGAAACTATTTTCTTTCCTTTTTATTTTATACAAGTTTTGAGGTAAACAAGAATGAATGAAAATCCTCAGTTTGCGTACCTACGTATATATATATATATATATATATATATATATATATATATATATATATATATATGTTGTCTGTTGTAATTTACGTAATTACTGGAAATGTTACAAACTAAAGGGTACATAATAGTCTGAAGTTTTTTTTATTAACAAATTGGATGTCTTCTCTTGCGAAGAACCGACATTATCTATAAATACAAATGAATGTGGTGTTTCCATTGTTTAAATCTCCATTACTTTGTGAAAAACAGTAAGTGCGCAGTTTTACTATAGAAAAGGAAGTGTTTTTCACATTTTCACAACTGTGTATGTAACCTCAGACATCTTACCTGTACATATTGGTATCTTTTACCTAATCACTGTTAATCTGAAACGATACAATGTATAACTGTTTCATTTGTATTTGGTGTTTCTTTATTTCCAAAAAAGGCTTTTGGTTCACAGGAACTGCTGCTGTGCAGACTGTAGTTTGAGTTTTGCACATGTAGCTCCAGTTGTGCCCACTGTTATTTAGCAATCGAAAAAAAACTGTAATTTAACTAAAACATTTTTTTTCTATAGGGGAAAAAAAGCCAGATTTGTATCATGCAATATATACAGTATGTACTGCACTACTTTTTGGTCAAGTGTGGTAACTTCCTGACTGATATAAGGTGTTGTAGGTGCTGGTAGGTGGATTTTGTTAGCTTAGGCCAGAGACCACCCAGCTGTCCACCTTTTTCCTTTGTGCTAACCTAAGCTAGCCGGCTGCTGGCCCCAACTGTATATTTACCATACAAACACAAGACTGGTATCGATCTTGCTGTCTAACTTTCAACAAGAAAGCCAATAATTTCCTAAAATATCTCACTATTCTTTTAACATTTTAATTTTATGTGATTTTTTTCTCAGTCTAAGCTGGGCCACCTGACCCTTTTCATATGCACGTCACATTGCTACATTTACGGTTGGAACAAATTCGTCCCTCTATCTACAAATGGTACACTCCTCCTGGCTACATGATCTGCCTGATTGTGCCTTCTGTGGTGCTCTGACCTCAGACGTCATCGGGGTTGCTGATTATTGACTTTGATTCAGTCATAATTTTGAGGGGAAAAAACCTTAAAACTGTACATAATATTTGTGATATGTAAATAGCCATAAAGAAGTCAAAGGATTTACAACATTCTATGTTTTGATTATGCAAAAATAGCTATTCCTTTTCTAAAATGTCTACTGTTTGGAAAACATCTCTTTATATTCAGTTTGGTATGTAGAATGAGTGATTCTCTAAAGATAATTTTGTCCATGCTCAATTTGTGTGTGATGTGTCCTTTGATCAATGGACACTGCCTAGTCTTAATTTTGCAATAGCCAAACAAAACAAAAAAGTATAGTTTATTCCAGGCAAATGGATGGGTCTCTGTGGATTAAATGTTTTTAATGTCCTTTGAGCTTTGAAAAAAAAGCAGATTTCATGTTTGTGCTGTATCTTTTTCACAGTATGTGGTAAAAAATAGATTGATATCCCCCGCTGACCTCCATTGTTTTGATAAACATAGGCAATAGTTCCCACTTTCCTTTCTCCTCTCGCTTCATGTTGTGCGATTGTATCCCTGAGGTTGCACTCCTTTCAGGATGTTGTTGATCTCGCCGTTTTCTAACACAAAAAACTTGCTGCCCAAACCTGCCTGCCTCTTACTAAGGGCATGCAAACATGGGCACTATGCTAAAATATACACATACACAGTGTAAAGAAGAGTAAGGTTAAGCTAATTATATTACCCCATGCAGAGTCGAGGCACACACACACACACACACACACACACACACACACACACACACACACACACACACACACGCAGACTCAGGAGGAAAAACATGTTACAAAAACTGTGTTTTAAAAATAGTGTTACAGAGGGCTAAAGCAGGTGGTTACTAGTCATCAGAGCAGAATGTAGGCTGTAGAACAAAGGCAACATAGACAGTTTGGGGAAGACTGTCTATGAAACTACCCTCAATATACTGTATACTAATAGCAGATAAATGGGCAGCTGGATAGGCAGGTGACTTGATCAGGTGATGACCAGAGGTGGCAAAGTCAATAGTGACGGCTGGTGCAGAATGGCAGGTGTGGAACAACACTATAATGTTAGTATATACAACATTAATCAGATGATCAAGATGCAGAGGAGGAAGGGAGGAGGATGGAGCAGCTGTCCCCATGACAGAGTCTGGTACTGCAAGAGAATTATGCAGCGCCTTTTTTGCCCAAAGCAGAACATTTAGTCAGAGGCATCCTGTTATCTAGCATCTAACAGCATTATCTGCACACACAATCTGCAATCTGTTACACCCTCTCACATTGTATTGTTCTCCTATTACCAAAGAAAAGCTGTTGATTTTAGCATATTTCCTGCTGTGTGTGTGTGTGTTGTGTGTGTGTGTGTGTGTGTGTGTGTGTGTGTACTCTGAGAAAGAATTAAGATGTAAGCTGTGAAACACACTTTCCAATTGTGTTTAATTGCACACACCTAGGCAAGAACCCATAATACGATTCTGTTTGTCCAGCCATGAAGGCTAAATTCTATATGGTTAAAAATAAACAGCTGAAATTATCGACTGCATCATGGACTGCATTTAATTTAAAGGTTACCCAGGATTGATCTATGAAATGTACACCTGTATGTATTGAAAGGTATATGATAAAATAACATGCTGCACTGTGCTATATTAAAGTTTGGACACAGCTTGAGTTTTTGCACATTTACTTTTGTAACTTGACATGTCTTAATAATAATAATAATAATAAATTGAATTTATATAGCGCTTTTCACAAACTTAAAGTCGCTTTACCAGGTAGGTATAGAAGGGTATATATATATATATATAGGGTAGGTCTTGTCTAAGTGCTGTATGCTGTATGTTTGTGAAGTTAAAGAAAATCTAATAAAATTCTAATAAATCAAGATGTATGTTAATCATACAAGTCTTTTGCTTAGATGTTTGAAATGTTACATCTTTCTTCTTATGCTGGTTGTAGAAATACATTTTGAACATCGAATATATCTAACATTGTATTAATGCAACTTTTTCTGCCAAGTAAAGCTGAAAACAATAGAAACTTAATCAATTTGGTTTTGTCTTGATTTTTTTATCTTGTCTCAATAGTGTTCCAACAGTGAAATTCAAGCTGTGCATGTATTCAATGTTCACAAAAAAGTGCATTACAAACTGTTTACTTGTAAACATTTATAAAAACCTAAATACACTGTTTTGAAAGGATGCATTACTCTGAAAAAGGCTTTTTACCATTTCATCCATTGTTGAATGGAGTTTTGAATTACATTTTGTCTGTTTTTCTGTGAGCTCTGCAGGTTCAGAGAACATTTCTTGTTACCTGAAATAGATTAAATAAAAGTCTTTACCCACATGGTAAATCATGACTGTTTTTTCATGTGGATCAGAAAACCCAACTCTGTAACACTTCAGGATTGCACTTAAGACTGTATAACTCAGCACAGCATGGGGCACATGCACCGTGGCCCAGGACATGAGGGGGGCAAATGGCATCCCAAACGACAGTGTACCTCATTGTCCAGTGAATTGAACCTTTACAACATGCCCAAACTCTCAATCTGTTGAGGTAAAGTTACCCTCCATTACATCAGTGAACAGCTAGCATACCACAAGGGGCTTTTTCTGAGTTCTCACGCAGCACAAATGCTTAATTGAATCAGCAGGAAAGTCAAAAGAGAGGCGTTTAAGGTGAGTAGTGTTACTGCTACAGCGTGCAGCCTAATTTATTGTGGAAGTCCCTGGATGTTTGCAAGCAGCCTGCAGCATCACTAATGCCATATAGTTGGAGCAAATGCTGCAATTCATTCAGAGAAGAAAACTTGGAAGCAACTCACAAAATGAATGAATTATCTCGCTACTGAATCAAACAATCCATCCCACATCTTAATGACTGATAAGTCATTACCCAGTTTATCAAACCTGCAGACCCATTATGTAGTCCCTTTTTCCAAATTTTACGGCAGCATACTGTGAGAAAACAGAACATAGATCAGGTACAACAAGATCAGCGCAAACCATAAGGTCATGTCTACAAGGTCAGAGAGAGGGCATCTTCAAACTGCCTAAATGAGGAAACGGATCCTTGAGAGCAACGATGAATCATTTTAAACATTTTCAATAGCATGCATGTCTCTCAAAGAGCTCACAGTTGTTGTACTTACTATGTCTGATCTATTTGCTGTTTATATTGTTGAGTACATGTACAGCAGTCGTTCAGCTACAGAAATTAGTGAGGTTTCCTGTGTTGCTTATCTAAAGGAGAAGTACAGTTATACTGAGCATTCATGAATGAAACCATTTTGATATAAAAGGCTTAGGAGAAAGAAAAAAAAATGCAATGGAGTCATAAAATGTAGGGTGAAAAGCCACAAAATGAGGAGGAATATTACAGGCTAGGACTCTTAAGATCCAGGCAACTTTCCTAGTCACATCGGTTCTGATATAAACCATTGAATCATAAAGTAAACGCTACTGTACAACAAATGGACATTGTAAAATGTATCAACTGTTTTTCTATTATTAATGCACAATGAAAAAAAAATCATAGATATATAGGTGTCACAAAAACAATCTGAAACTCAAAAAAAAACCCTTCGAAATCTTATCGAGAAAATTAGAAGAGGTGTTTGTGAAATAGAAGATGCAAAATAAATGATTCATTAAAAAGAATTCCCAATATTTATCTAAATTCCATTTTATTTCTGAAAAACATGTTTATACACTTATTCATAGTTTGGCTACTTTGTTATTTGTTTTAGGGTTCAATATAAAAAATAAATTAAAAAAAATCAATCTGAAACAATAAAATCAAGGCATGCATGTAAGAATGCTCCCACCCCCATCCCCAGTGGAAATTATTCTCTTGAAGACATTGATGCAGCAACCCAACCAGTACCCATATCTTCATGGGCTAACGTCATGACTGTCTATAGGCTAAAGTAGACAGATGTACAAAGTAGAGCTCTTGTAGCACCTTGGGGACCCAGAGCTGGATTGGGCCTGAGAAACATGCAAGAGATTAAAAGAAATGTGTTGCATCAAGGCCTGTTGAGCTGTTATCAAGGGGCCTAACATTTCCAGGGCACCTCTGCCTTCTATGATGTGCTGAGTATAATTAAATTATTTATTTGTCAGAATGATGGACATGAGACGGGACTGCAAAATAAGCCATTTTTTAGACCTTTATTATATAGGACAGCTGAAGATGTGAAAAGGGGGACGACATGCAGCAAACGGCTGTCATGAACAATGCTCACCCAAGTAGGATGTGTATGAATTAGACTTTTTACTAACTTCTAAGTGTCTGAGCACCAGAAATGTCTTGGCATTTTTTTTATTTATTTGAGGGGTCACAAAGATGATTGCTACATAGGCCATCATTAATCATATCTTATTTATAAATTTTAAAGATGGACCAGGTCAGCACTTTATTTGAAGGCCCACAAACATGGTGAAGTAATGAAGAAGTAATGTTTAGTTAATCATGATTACAACACTACAATCAGTTTCTTTAGCCTGTCACATCATTAATAAATCAGAAATCATCATGTTTGAAATACCTTAATTGATGCATTAATTAACGTATTGTTCCTGCATTAAGTCATCACTCTTTTACCGCTCTTTCTCTCCCCTTTTCCCTCTCTCTCTTCTTAATTTCCTCTCTCTCTCTCTCTCTCTCTCTCTCTCCTTGCCACACTTCTATATTTACATGCCACGGGTGAAAAGACTTCCGCAGAGGATACATGGGTGTATCCTTGGTTATAGCTCCTCCGGGGAGCCTCCTCGCTCCTTGATGTGCATTTTAGGAAATGGGACATCCTTCAACATGGCCAATGAGAATGATTCACGGGTCACAAGCCGGAGAATTGTGGATTGAGGAGTCAAGGAGGTACAAATTTGGGAATTGGGAAAGGCCGCAGGAGAAGTTAGCATGTGCAACAGAGAAATTAATCAGATGATCGAGATGCTATAAGAAAAATATGCAGCACCTTTTCTGCCCAAAGCAGAACATTTAGTCGGAGGCATTCTGCTATCTAGCATCTAACAGAATTATCTGCACACACAATCTGCAATCTCTTTCAACCTCTTGCATTGTATTATTCTCCTATTACTAAATAACTGCTGTTGATTTAGCCTATTTCATGCTGCTGGTGTGTGTGTGTGTGTGTGTGTGTGTGTGTGTGTGTGTGTGTGTGTGTGTGTGTGTGTGTGTGTGTGTGTGTGTGTGTGTGTGTGTGTCAATTGCCCTGGGAAAGAACTAAGATATAGCAACCTACAGATACACTGTGAAACAAGACAGCTAGATAGAAGAATCGAAGTGGCTGGCGGACAGAGAAGAACAAACAAGATATAATGTATTGTATGTACAATATGATCTTTAGAGGCTAGCTGCTTCCCCTCTTTTCCAGTCATGCTAAGCTAATTTCAGGCAAAATCAATGCAACCCTCTTCCACCTTATTCACCTCCAGTTCTCATCATTCCAAGCACCCAGGGTTCCTCCATCAGAAGCCCCGATTCACATCACCATCCATCCAGCTCTCCAGGCTCCCTTTATCCCTTCATCACCTCCACCAGTGTCTAGACTCCATCAGGGGGATATTCCTATATATCCACGGCCTCTCTATACCCCTTATAATTTAACATTGCGATGGAGTCTAATCACCAAAGACGCTAACATATCAACCTATTTTGCACCATGTTCACTAAACTTATTTCACTCTTAAATGAAGTCTCTCTTGATTGAACTGGCTGCAGCTTTATATACACACATTAAAGTGGTAGCGATCTTCTCATCTAATTCTTGGCAAGAAACCTTTAATAGCAAAGTCCTATTTCATTTAAGATAACCACTTACAGAATAGCTTTTGCTTTTTGTAGCAATAAGTTAAAGTGATGGTTCGGAGTAATTTCACCCTAGGGTCCTTTGCACCATGACCTCGAGCCAAACACCCCCCCAGAAGCTTTTTTCACCTGGGTCGAACATTGGGAGAGTTAGCATAGAGTAGCGTTATCAGCTGAATAGCTTAGCGCAGGGGCTAATGGACCCACGTTTGTATCTCGTAAATGACCCCACTAATAATGCCCGAAATGATACCAAACTTCTATACTAGTACAAATAGGTTATGCACTCATAAAACGATGGATTGGAAAGTTTGTAAGTACACCGGAAGTTTATGAACACTTGCCTGCTCTCTTCTGCTAGCTGCTGCTGCTGCTACCTGCAGTTAGACGAGTGCTTAGGGCCGTCTACAAATTACAACACCGAAAAGAGATACAACAAAAATACTAGCAGAAGAGAGCAGGCAAGTGTTCATAAACTTCCGGTGTACTTACAAACTTTCCAATCCATCGTTTTATGAGTGCATAACCTATTTGTACTAGTGTAGACGTTTGGTATCATTTCGGGCATTATTAGTGGGGTCATTTACGAGATACAAACGTGGGTCCATTAGCCCCTGCGCTAAGCTATTCAGCTGATAACGCTACTCTACGCTAACTCTCCCAATGTTCGACCCAGGTGAAAAAAACTTCTGAGGGGGTGTTTGGCTCGAGGTCATGGTGCAAAGGACCCTAGGGTGAAATTACTCCGAACCATCACTTTAAGCTGCCATAGTAATGCATTTATTTAATTGTTTCAAAAACAAAGTAAGTGAAGTGTTTTCATGGTGTAAAATGTATTATTGAGCTAACGAGTTATTAAACACAATACAAAATTTTCAACTTTACAAAAAAACTGGTTTGATCTTGCATCAAATACAACTAGAGACACATACACATAAGACTATTTGGAGATATGTGAAATTATACAGAAGGTGTAGCCATGTATCAAAAGGGGAGACATGCAGTATACAGTATTCACAACATATACTGAAGAACACACACTATCTATAAAAGTAACATCTTTGGAAAAGTTATTTACAGAAATTATGCAATATAATCTTGTTTTCATCTTCAGATGGATTTACAGTAATATCACAAGCTTTGGTTTAGTGACAAGTCATGAATTAACTTAAGATAGTTAGCTCTGACGCAATTATTGATTGTTTCACCTAATGTATGCAAGTGAACACATTAAACAATTCTGGCAACAAATAGCCAAAAGGTAAAAAAAAAACCCACTCATTAGAAAAGTAAAATAAATAATTTTTGTTGTTCATTGATCCGACAAACAAAAAAAGCAAAAGATAATAGAAAAGATACAAAAAACTGAAAAACAATCTTTAAAAAATGCAAAGAATATGCAGTTTGTTTGTTCATTTATCTATCAATATTTTTTTTATTTTGATTCATATTTTTTAACCTGTTTTTTCACTTTTCAAAAGTTTAATAACATGTCTTAATCTCTTGTTTGTCTTCTATCAGCACTCTTCCTGTGGTCTGGAACTCCAGCGCCCTCCAGTTGAGCACATTCCCTGGTGCGAAGTTTAGATGATGCATGTAGTTCTGGATCTCACAGGGGGAAAGGATGTGGTCCCAAAGGTGGACATCAGACATCATACCAACGAAAGACTGATTAATGTCAAAGCCTCCACCATGTGTATCCTGCTCCTGAGAATTTGCAGACATTTGAGATATCAGCTATATTGTATAATGCTATGTTCTTTCTGATGTATTGTTTGAACACATACAGCAAATATGGAATATGACATTTGCGGAAATACACTTATTCGCTCAACTGTCGAGAGTTACATGAGAAGATTATTACCAATCTATTTGTATGTAAGATGGCCCTAAATATGGATCTGGACCCAGCAGTCAATTAGCTTAGCATAGCACAAAGACTGGAATCAGGAGGAAACCGCTAGCCCGACTCTGTAGGTATACAATTTCATTTATTTGTTGTCGAAAGCAACATACAAAATAATGCTTACTCTATACTAAAATTCAATAAAAAAGACCAAAACTAAAACAATTGGCTGGTTTACTGTACTGTATGGGGAGTTATGCGCAGTTGCCAGAAAACAAAAGAAGTTACTGCTCCTGGCTATGTAGTCCAGCACACAATCCTCCTTAAAACAGGGAAATGTTTTTACGCTTACATTTTTTTTATAGAACAACAAACAATATATAAGGTGATAATTACTGAGCTTTAGAGATGCTGGTAGGCTGAGTATGTTAACTTTGGAGAGCTTTCAGTCTTTGTGCTAAGCTACCGGACTGCTGACTCTCGCTACATATTTACCGTACAGACTCAAAACTGGTATTGATCTTCTCATCTAACTCTCCGAGAAAAATGCTTAAAAACTGTACCTGTCCTAAAACAATTATAATGGGCCCGCTGATGTTGGATCCAGAGCTGATGAACTTCCTACTTGAGGGCTTTCCATCTAACCACAGCTGGCCCAGTCCAGACACAGAATCCCATGTGGAACAAATTGATTGCCACGTGTTCACTTTGTAGTCCTGCCCTATAAAGTCTGCATTTTTATTCCTGACCCAATAAGCATACTTATTGTTTGAAGCACCGTTGAAAATCAGCAAATCATTGTCAAAAGCAGGTGTGGCCAAAGAGAAAAGGCTATGATCTCTACGGAGGTCTGTAAAGGACCTGTAGGAATTATAAAGACATTATCATACATGATTATTTTTACTGTCAGAGATACAGTGGGATGAATGTATGAATCATTTTGCATCATCAACACTACCTGAGACAGACGGTTACAGCTCTCAGAACCTGTCTTGATGTTGTCAGCCTCACATGAGCTGAGTTAGTTTCTTGCGGAAAGGTGAACATTTTACCTGACAAATCTTTAAAAAAGAAAAATATATTGAAATTCAAAATCCGTATGTGAAAAGTAAATTATATAATAAACAAATGAATTACACAATAGCCAAAATATATATTCAGTGGATTCAGATGTTTTGACATAAACTGAAGCTAAAAATCCAATCACTAGATTAATTGTGATTAACTCTGGAGCATGTTGAATTTACTGGATACTTTGCCATCTGTAGAGCCACACCACCGCAAGCACAATTTGCTGAACTTTGCCCTCTGCAATAGTACCTACCCACAGCTACTGTCTGCCCTGTCATGTTCCTTGCGAGACATTTATCACTTCTCACAAAAAAATAATCTGAGCTGGGTGCCCCACCCAGTTCACTGTCCCTGTCCCTCATTGCCCCTTTGACTTGTTTACTTATCTGCCGACTTGTCGATGAACATAAGGCTGCAAATTGACCAAGTAATTGGCTTGATAGATATTTGAGATTATATTTTTTCTGTATTGAAATCTTTAAATGAATGACAAAGATAGTAGACGTATGCCTATAATGATTACAATTGGTAATTTACTCATACATTCGACCTGTTTTGCCCAATTGTTGCTGTTACTATAAAGCTTATATTTGTTTCATCCTATTAGATGAGGAAAAAAGGAACTTGTACATAACCAAAAAGAGTGAGCATGAAGGCAAAAATCAAAAGAAAACAAGCTTCTGTAAGCCAGATACACCTGTATATTTCTTGTGATGTTTCATTTTGACATTCCCTTTTGTTAAATTATTAAGGTATTTTTTTACCTTGAGGAGCAGCAGCACATGCTGTCAGCATCACCATTAGAAGAAACAACGCCATCTAATACAAAGACAAATGGAACAACAATAACAACAATAATACATTCACTACTAGTGTGTCATAGACTGCAAATAAGTTTACTGTTTCCTAGGCCATGTTAAATTCCTTTATTTTGCTATGCATATCATGCCTTGATCTTACTTCGAATCCTGTGTCAGAATCTTGTTTGCACCAGTGTATGGGATTGCATGTTTTATACTTTGGCTGCTTCCTTGTTGCCGTTATTAGCTGTTTGTTTTTTTCTTGTCTTCTTCCTTGTACGCAATTTATGGCTTCAGATTCCAGTAATTTGCAAATGTAGAATATTAACTGAGGGCTCCTAAACTGTCTTATAAGGCATATTACACGTATCAAAATAGACAAACAAGCAAGATAAGACCAAGACGTTAAAAAGAAAATTGAATATATCAGTAATATACATGTATAAAGATATGAATAATCTACACTATGGTATATAGGCCTACAGATGGTTATATTGAGGATGTGAAATGCAAAAGAAATATGATGAATAAATGTGCTAAATAATTTAGTGTCCACATGAGCCGTCTGTCCTTCTTGTACGAGGAAGTGAGATAAAGTGAGATAAAGCTTTACTGCCAGAGGAGACCACTGATAATGGAATCTAAAGATTACAAATCATCTTGTTGGGACTGTCTGTGCCAGATTTCATGGCTCTATCCATATTATTTCAATCAAAACCACAAATTTGAACCTGCTGGTGGCACTACATTAGGCAAGTAAGTCAGGTCAAGTTATGGAATGCCTCGTCTAGACACCATAAATGTTTGTGCAAAATTTCATAGGGGAACATGGTAAACATTGTGTCTGCGTAGCATCAGCATGTTAGCATTGTGATCAAGTTAGCATGGTGACATTAGCATTTATCACTAAGCACCACTGTGCCAAAGAACAGCCTCACAGAACCGCTAGCATGGCTGTATACTTTGTCTTGTTACATTCTAAATAGAGCCAGGCTAGCTGTGTCCTTGTTGTCAGTCAGTCATGAGCTGAAAACAAACAATGCACATGGGAGAATAAGGGAACTCTTTATCAGAAGGGGTTTTATAGTATGAGTGCACCGGGCCAAGTTGATTTCAACTACCATGATCAACCAACACTCCACCCTTTTACAGTTCACAGACTTGTTAAAAGAATCATGTTTGGTTTAATAGCTAATAGCCACTGACAATTGTAGAGATACAACAGTCACTAAGAAGAGGAATTTACTAATTAATTGCAAACTCATTTTTCCCTGGTGTTGGTATAACATTTGATGTATTAAGAATTTAAGGAGTGGATTGGCAAAATGATACTTAGGTCACTACAGTACATTTACACAAAATACAGTATACTGCAGATGCATGTTATAGTTGCTTTATTCACAACAATATAAGGCACTTAAACAGTATGGCCTGAGAACAGTGCTCACCCAAGTAGGATATTTATGAATTTGACTTTTTACTAACTTCTAAGTGTCTGTACACATGAACTTTCTTGACAAAAGATTTTCATTTGAGGGCTCACAAATATGATTGCGGCATATGCCACCATAAATCATATCTTATTTATCAATGTTAAAGATGGACCAGGTCAGTACTTTATTTTAAGGCCCACGAACATGGTGAAGTAATAAAGAAGTAATGTTTACTTAATCATTACAACACTACACTTTTTTAGCCTGTCACTTAAACTACAGATTTACGAATGAAGAAAACATGAAAATCATCAATAAATCAGAAATCATGATGATTGAAATACCTTAATTGATGCATTAACGTATTGTTACTGCATTAAGTCATGCATGAGATACTATTAATCCTTGTACATTATTGATAGTTCATGAAATACTACATGAATGATTTCATGCTTTTTCATGCATGAAGTCATGCGTGAATTCATGATAATTCATGTACCATTATTAAAAAGTTTTACCCTTAGTTTTACTGATTGAGAGACTGCCAGCAACTGTCCACACAGAATGACTCTCATGAACAATCAAAGGTCCATGTGGGAGTGTGTGATATACTATCAAAGAACTCGGAGGAATGATGAAACATGAAGAAACTTTAGCTCTCTGCCAATACTCTAAGTATAGGCCCATTCACATATAGGGGAGTAGTGCTGTCCCATTGAATGAATATAGTATTTATTTCAGTGTTTAAAAAAGAGCAGTGCCAAGATCACTGCAATTCATAGAAACATTAAAACTCAGTCAAAGCTGCATTTATTAAATGTTGGCCAGTAGGGGGCAGAGGACCTTGACAACAAGCTGACAGATCCACTGAACAGATGTATGAAGTTGTCTAACACTTTAAAAAGCTACTTACACAATCAGCAGGCATGGAGCAACATCACAACCTTTAAATTTTAGTTTGAAAATAGTATTTGGGCAGCAAGAATGAGCCATACAGAAAATATGTTGTTGGCCAACCCCAGACAAAGTGTTAGATGGGGTAAATATCTGGGTAAAGATGCAGAGTGATCATTTTCTGTCAGATAAACAAAACAAGCATTACATGTTGATTTGATTCAGTTTTTATTTATTTATTCTTTATAGGATGGCACTGGTTGAAGAACTATGTATCTCTGCATGCTGCTATAATAACATAAAATACTGCTAAGAAATCCACTGACTTTTGCACTTCTCATTTTTATTTTAAAGCTACATTATTGCCAAAGACATAAGTAATCTAATACAACTATTTAAAGAGAAATGTACTTACAATAAGCTAAAGGTTTGGATTTTGCATGCCAGAAGTCTCATTGTAGCTTGAGCTCAACCTTGGAATGGATCTTTGCACAGAATGAGGACTGCCGATATTTCCCCGCATCTTCTACAGCACAGTCATGTTAAGAAGAGATCTCTTCATGGTACGGACAGGTAAAATGATCAGACCACAATAACTCTTTCATGTAATTGTTGTATTAAGATAAATCAGTAAAGGTCCTTTTACAAACAATGATTTAACATAGCATACTGACATTGGTAACTTATACTTTACATTGAACATAAAAGTGCAGAAAATGTGATTTCTGCCTTTCTAATCATATAGATGGTATTGTTTTAAATTTTAGTGACAGGTCATTAGTTTATCTTCTATCAGCACTCGGTCTATAATCTGGAACTCCATCGCGCCCCAGTTGAGCACATTCCCTGGAGTGAAGTTTAGATCATCCACATACTTCTGCATCTCACATGGGGAGAGGGTGTAGTCCCACATGTGGACATCAGACATCATGCCAACGAAAGACTGCTTCAGGTCAAACCCCCCACCATGGGCATCCTGCTCCTGTAGATTGCAGAGGTTTGAGATAAAGTAACTAAAAGTTAAATAGTACAATATTTGTATTGAAATCTATACACTAGACACAGTCAAGACCATTAACTGTGATGCTTATTAATACAACTGTACCTGTCCTAAGATAATCATGGTGGATCCTCTGATTGCTCCAGAGCTGACATATTTCCTCATCGAAGGTTGTCCATCAAACCACAGCTGCACCAGTCCAGACGTAGAGTCCCATGTGGTACAAACGGAGTGCCACATGTTCGGTTTGTAGTCCTGCCCTCTATATTCTGTCTTTTTATCCCTGATATGGGGCTCCATCTCCTTGTTGGTGTCGTCCCAGAAAATCAGTAAGGCATTGGAATTAGATTGTGTGGCCAAAGAGAAAAGGGCGTGGTCTCGTTTGAGGTCTGTAAAGGACCTGTAGGCATTACAAAGACTTTATTATGCATATACATTTCACAGTCAGAGATACAGTGAATTGTTTTATGCATTTTGCACATTTAGTGTTACCTGTGACAGATGGTTAAGGCACTCAATTCCTGTATTGGTGATGGTGTCAGAATCACACGAGCTGTGTTGGTTTCTTGCGGAAAGGTGAACATTTTACCTGACAGATCTGTAAGAGGAGAGGGGGATTGTTATAGCATTTTTTTTTATGATAGATTATCACATAACCATTAGCTGAAGCTAACAGTTAACTAACTACATTATACACATCAGTGTTATATTTTTCTAAAATTGGGAACATACAGCACCATATGAACCGCTGACTATTGACTATTGTCACACATATAAGCATTGCTCGACATGCCATAATTTAAGATTATAATAAACCTTTTGAGGGAGGAAAAACTTGCTAGGATGTCAACTATGGATCCTTTACAAAGAGATACACAATTTATGGTCAATAAAAGCCTTTGTGATTCTTCACTTAGCATTTTGGTTTGCTTATTGTTTTGTCCAGTATCTATTTGTTTTGCACAAATTCACGTGTAGGTCATTTTGTTCTTTAAATTGAGTGATTAGTTCCTGATTGAAAGGGGAATGAGAACTAGTTTTTTGGCTGTCAAGTCAAGAAAATGTCCCAAGTTAAACAAATTCACATTCAGTTATGAAGTCCCACAAACATCCACGTTTGATATTAAAACAAAATACTCTGTAGTTTACTTTATTGTTGATATGTTAGATTAGTTACTAGTTATCCTTGTAATTGTGTAGAAACATGTTAGCTGAAAATTATACAAGAGTATGAAAATGGAAAAAAATACAATTATTTTGACAGACACAATAGATATGCCTATAGATAACAATGTTAATTTACAGTAGGTAAAGATATTTTACATAATTTCCCTATTTATAAGTTTGCTATATTGATATATTGCAAAATGTTATATTTTCCTTGTGCCTTGTGAATAGTATTGAGTATTGTGCCTATAGGAGTATTGTATGACATGTTTGTTAGGAAAAATAAATGTAAAGGTAAATGGCAACAGACTCCAACAAACTCCTACATTTCCATTTGGTATTCCCTTTGTAAAATAAAAATGTTGTTTACCTTGAGGACTTGCAGCACATGCTGTCAGTGTCACCAACAGCAGCAAAAAAGCCATCTAATACAAAGACAAAAAGACACCATGAAAAACATTCTTTGGGATAAGAGCTTTCTTTTGGATCCAATGAATCAAACACTTACTAATACTCTGTGTGCTAAAGACTAAAAATATATTGACACTTATTTACCCTGGACTGCTACAATAAACAATACAGGTGAAAACGTTTTTTAAAAAGTACATATAATACAATCACTTTAAATTCCTATATTTTTCAGTTTTGCCTGTGCAGGTCTTACTTTGAAATCTGTGTCCGTCCCTGAATGTTGTGCTCAGCAGTGAATAGGAAGATGAGTTTTGTACCCTCACTGCTTCCCTATTTCTATCTGTGCTAATCTGTGTTTCCTTCCTTTTTCTACTTCTATATTTCTTTGGCATCAGATTCCTGTCATGTGCAAAGGCCTTATACCCCACACAATACTTTCCAGTGAATCAACAGAATTTCAGGTGAAAGGTCATTCTATGTTGAAATCACCAATTTTCTTTATAGCAAATGCACATTATTATGAAGTGCTTTATGAAGCCCAATTGAAGCCTAAATGTGACAATTTTGCACTCTTTATTAATCTGTACACAATTAATCTGCAACGCTGAGATTAAAGGTTGAACACTCACTCACACATAACACATATCTAAAAGCTTTTGTGTTCACTTCATATTAATTAACTTGCACTACAACATCATCAATGACCTACCTGTTCTCTCCTTTTTCTTTTCTTTTTGTGCAGTATGCAGTGGCAATGCAGAACCAGTGGATGGATTTTCAGCCCTTTAGTGTTACAAAACATATATTATTAGAGCAGAGCTGGAAAGACACCCATAGGAGAAAAAGAGAAGAGAAGGAGATAAAACTTTATAATTACTTAAATTATAAATTTGTATTTATAATTATTTTAATTTATAATATAATAATATATAATAATGTATCATTTATTTATAAATTACTTTATAATTAAGACAAAATGTTGCCATGCTCAAAGATCTTTTACATCACAGAAAAACAGATTTTGATTTTGCAGACAGTGATGGCTTTGTTTTAAAAGTTTAATACCAGGTCATTTATTTATCTTCTGTCAACACTTTGTCTGTAATCTGGACCTCCAGCGCCCTCCAGTTGAGCACATTCCCTGGAGTGAAGCCAATAGATCATCCAGGTAGCTCTGGTTCTCACAGGGGGAGAGGGTGGAGTCCCACATGTGGACATCAGACATCATGTCAACGAAAGACTGATTAATGTCAAATCCTCCACCATGGGAATCCTGCTCCTGTAGAGATTGCAGATAAATAGCATTAATATTGTAGAATATATGTTTTAAATCTAGAGATTCCATAGATTAAATAGTGCTTAGCAGTAAAACTACAGACATTGGTAATTTAATTTAAGATATTTTACATAATTGCCCTGTTTCTAAGTTAAGCATGCTATTAATACATTGCAAAACTTTGTGTTTCTATCCCAACATAGAAATACTGATGGATGGCTTTGTAATAGACTAAATATTAATGTACTGTTATTTGCCAGGCAGAAAAGGGAAAAACAAAGTTTGCATTCAATTACAGTCAATTTAAATGTCTCTATTTTGCTGTGCAAATCATGTCATGATCTTACCTTGAAGTCGTTCAGGATTCTGTGTGTAACAAGGAATAAGATTATAAATTATAGGCTAAACTTGGTGCTTCCTTATTAAAATATCTTTACAATGTATTTATGTATCCTTGTTGGTGCTGTTTCTGAGTAAGGATCTTGTGAAAGGGTTATCCCATCATTTCTGTGGATTCAACAGAATTCACACTCATGTTGAAATATCAAGTTGTGTTGTTTTTTTCTTTGTGGTGCTGTGTGGTTACTAGTAAAAAACTCAAAATAAGAGCTACTGACAACTACTTACAGTAGATTATATAGATAAATTAACTTAATTGCATTTTTAGAATATATCTAAAATTTGGGCTACAATGTATTGAGAAATGATAAAAAAATGACAGGAGTTGCACTAAATGTTGTCCTACTACTCAAAGTGAGAAATCCAACAAATCCCATTTGTAAAATATAGAACTTAAATGATTCCAAAGATGGAAGACAAGCAGTGAGGCTGATTCTGTGTGAGGATGTTTCCTGTTTGGCCCTCTGGATGTGTTCTCTGAGGGGAACAGCTTTGACTCACATAGCTGACTACAGTAGATTTTGTATCACTAAAGAACCACAACATCCTCTTGTGAGGCTGGTGGGCCTCTTTTGGCTAAAGCCAGCCCACTCTTCTGTTGAAGCAGTTCAGGTTTTAATTTATTGGTAACAGAGTGTGAGGCAAAGTTCGCAAATAGTGAAATTGTCCAAAAATAACACATCATACTAAAAGCCTTGACTTAACACTGTACAATATGTTGCATATACAGTTTATAGCAACTGGTTCTCTGTTAAAAAAATTACTTAAAGGGGCTGTGAATTCAAAACAATAATATAGCAGAAAACAACCTATTTGCTATGTGCCCTACAGCTTAGTGGAGTAATGGCATCCTGAGCATGGAATTAAGTCACACTCCCTCTGTGTGTGTTGTAATCCAAGCTTCTCTGTTCTTTGTTTTCATAAGCGGTCTGTCCATGAGAGCCTTGTGCATCGGTATCAGATGCCGAGGGCCGTGACAAAGTGTTGGTACTTGATGAGTTGGGGAATGGTCTTTAAGAGCCACGTGGAGGCAATCCCAGACCACTTTGAGTCACGTCTAGTCCCTGTGTCAAGTTTCTTTGTTTAGTTGGTTTCATGTTTTCTGTTGGTTTAACCATTTCCTGTTTTATTTGGAAGTCTGTCTTTTTTCCATAGTCTTGTCTGGTTTTAACGCCTGTCTTTTGGTTTTCCCGCCCTTATGATCATCTGATGTGTTTCGCTTGTTCCCCAGCCCTAGTGTCACCTGTCCCATGTTTCCTCATTACCCTGTGTATTTAGTCTCTTGCTACGTTTACACATGGCCGGCTATTTTCATAAACGGACATTTTAACCTCTCGGTTTTCAGAAAAGTGTTCGTTTATATGTCCCCGTGTATATATGCCGTCAATGCAGTCAAGAGCACGCCAGACGTGTAGGTCGCCACGTGCCACGTTAGCCAATCAGAATCCCGACAATAGCAACAACAGCAACCAATCACGTCCTAACCGCAGGAAAATATCTGCGTCTTCCCTTCGTGTAAACGGGGCCTCTGTGTTTCCTTTGTGTCTTGTGGGATCATTATGTTATGTTCGGTTTGCTGTTCTCGTTCTGTCTTGGATTCTGTTCTGTTCTTCGCTGGTTTGTCAGTGTTCCAGTTTGTTCCATGTTCCTGGTCTTGTGTATCCTCTGTATTTTTGGAGAGATCTTGTCTGTTCTCTGCAGAACACTTTTTGTTGTATCCTTGGCGTGATTAAATCTTTGAACTATACACTGCTCCGGCTCCTCTGCATTTGGGTCCAAGCCTTGCAGCCCCCGCGACACTTTGTTTTACTAGAAAAAAATCCAGCCTCTCCAATTTTGATTGTTTGTTTTAAGGTGATTAAAACCATGTGATGAATAATTTTGTTTGGCTCATGTTTCCCTTTCTTTCCCTTCTTTGTCTTCTTAAACTACAGGTGTGTGTTTGTGCCCTGTGTTCTGAATACATTCATGTACAGTATGTGGGAACATACAGGAAGTGTGCATGCCCACTTATCCAAGTTTAATGCTTAAGTCAAGTTTAAGTCAAAGTAAAAAAATATTGGCTGTCTTTAGTTCAAAATATGACCATAACATTTTAATATTGATTTAAATGACAATAAATGAGACAGTTTCTTAATTTCGGTATTCTGTTTCTCTGTCATACAGGGAACTGCAGAGAGAAGTGTGCACGGAGACTGAAAATGCACTGTATGACGTTCTATGCTTGCCATGAACCAGATGCAGTGGGCATCATCATCAAGGGAGAAACCCAGTGCTCACAAATGTCTGCAATCTGGCCAGATCATGCTGCTTTGTACTCAGGGTGACATGTGTGCTGAATCTCCAGTATCCATGCAAAGTTTGAGAACATATGAGGTATTTCAAAGACTTTTTGTGGGACTTGATGCACTGCCCCAAACCAACCTCCAAGTTCATAACAAGCCTTAAAAACATGCTTCTTGCAGTGAAACGTGATTGTTGGCCTTGCACTGAAGACTTTCTGAAGACGTTTTTGCTTTTTCTGTTCAAGGACGTTACATTTTTCTGGGCCTGATGAGTGTATTCCTGAGTTGTACCTGAAGGCCTTTCAAGCACTTTGTGGGACTCTGCACTGGGTCCAAAAAATAACCTCCATGATCATTTCTGTTCATGAACATTTTCCTGTTATTTTAAAATGATTTAACCAATGTACTCACTGAAAGACACTGAAGATACTGTACCAAGGTACAGTTGGTAAGCTGAGGTCACATGTTCTAGTATGTAAACTATTAAGTTTGAAAGGAAAGTCTGCCAAATTAAAACCATGATGTCAAATGATGCATTGACTGTTAAACTGTGATGTTTAAAATGGTCAAATGTGTCCCTTCAAGATTACGGTTTATTCACAGAAAGGTTTCTGTACTGTGGAGGAGCTCTACTACACTTATTTTATAAGCTGGTCAGCAAACATGTAATTTATTTCCATTTATTTTTGCCATGACTGGATTTAATAGCTGTTGAATAAATGCTGGAATCAAATACCTCTTTTCTTTGGTAAATGTATGTCAGTGCTAAATTATTTGAAGTAAATTGCACTTTTAAAACAGATATAAAGAATTTGTCAACATAAAAAAATATGTGCAGGATTTGATTTAAATCAAATCAAATTTTTCTTTTAAATGTAACTTAATTAGGAGTTTGTGCTTAACATGCTCTCTATTTTGACAGTGGTTCAACTTTATTCTTGTTTTTATTGTAGACTTTACTTAATTTGTTTAATGTTATATTTAAGTAACAGTTTTAACAGTGTATGTATCTCTGCATGCTGCTATAATAACATAAAATACTGCTAAGAAATCCACTGACTTTTGTACTTCTCGTTTTATTTTAAAGCTACATTATTGCCAAAGACATAAGTAATCTAATACAGCCATTTAAAGAAAAATGTACTTACAATAAGCTAAAGGTTTGGATTTTGCATGCCAGAAGTCTCATTGTAGCTTGAGCTCAACCTTGGAATGGATCTTTGCAGAATGAGGACTGCCGATATTTTCCCCATCTTCTACAGTTAAGAAGAGATCTCTTCATGGTAACGGACAGGTAAAATGATCAGACCACAATAATTCTTTCATGTAATTGTTGTATTAAGATAAATCAGAAAAGGTCCTTTTACAAACTGATTTAACATAGCATACTGACATTGGTAACTTATACTTTACATTAAACATAAAAGTGCAGAAAATGGGATGTCTGCCTTTCTAATATATAGATGGTATTGTTTAAAATTTTAGTGACAGGTCATTAGTTTATCTTCTATCAGCACTCGGCCTATAATCTGGAACTCCATCGCCCTCCAGTTGAGCACATTCCCTGGAGTGAAGTTTAGATCATCCACATACTTCTGCATCTCACATGGGGAGAGGGTGTAGTCCCACATGTGGACATCAGACATCATGCCAACGAAACACTGCTTCAGGTCAAAACCCCCACCATGGGCATCCTGCTCCTGTAGATTGCAGAGGTTTGAGATACAGTAACTAAAAGTTAAATAGTACAATTTATGTATTGAAATCTATACACTAGACAGACAGTCAAGACCATTAACTATGATGCTTATTAATACAACTTTACCTGTCCTAAGATAATGATGGGGGATCCTCTGATTGCTCCAGAGCTGACATATTTCCTCATCGGTGGTGTCCATCAAACCACAGCTGCACCAGTCCAGACGCAGAGTCCCATGTGGTACAAACGGAGTGCCACATGTTCGGTTTGTAGTCCTTCCCTCTATAATATGTCTTTGCGCCGCCCGATATGGGGCTGCACTTCCTTGTTTGTTTTCGCCCCATTGAATCATGAAGGCATTGGTATAAGTTTGTGTGGCCAAAGAGAAAAGGGCGTGGTCTCGTTTGAGGTCTGTAAAGGACCTGTAGGCATTACAAAGACTTTATTATGCATATACTTTTCGCAGTCAGAGATACAGTGAATTGTTTTATGCATTTTGCACATTTAGTGTTACCTGTGACAGACGGTTACAGCCCTCAATTCCTGTATTGGTGATGGTGTCAGAATCACACGAGCTGTGTTGGTTTCTTGCGGAAAGGTGAACATTTTACCTGACAGATCTGTAAGGTAAAAAATATGATTTTAGTTTTTTTTAATCATAGATTATCACATAACCACTAGCTGAAGCTAACAGTTAACTAACTACATTATACACATCACTGTTATTTTTTATTTTTTTAAATTAGGAACATACAGCACCATATGAACCGCTGACTATTGACTATTGTCACACATAAGAATTGCTCCACACGCAATAATTTAAGATAAAAAAACACTTGCTAGGATGTCAACTATGGATCCTTTACAAAGAGAGACACAATTTATGGTCAATAAAAGCCTTTGTGATTCTTCACTTAGCATTTTGGTTTGCTTATTGTTTTGTCCAGTATCGATTTGTTTTGCACAAATTCACGTGTAGGTCATTTTCTTCTTTAAATTGAATGATTAGTTCCTGATTGATAGGGGAATGAGCACTAGTTTTTTGGCTGTCAAGTCAAGAAAATGTCCGAAGTTAAACAAATTCACATTCAGTTATGAAATCCCACAAACATCCACATTTGATATTAAAACAAAATACTCTGTAGTTTACTTTATTGTTGACATGTTAGATTAGTTACTAGTTATCCTTGTAATTGTGTAGAAACATGTTAGCTGAAAATTATACAAGAGTGTGAAAATGGAAAAGAATACAATTATTTTGACAGACACAATAGATATGCCTATAGATAACATTGTTAATTTACAGTAGGTAAAGATATTTTACATAATCTCCCTATTTATAAGTTTGCTATATTGATATATTGCAAAATGTTATATTTTCCTTGTGCTTTTCCTTGTATTATGCTTATAGGAGTATTGTATGACATGTTTGTTAGGAAAAGTAAATTTAAAGGTAAATGGCAACAGACTCCGACAAACTCCTACATTTCCATTTGTAAAATAAAAATGTTGTTTACCTTGAGGACTTGCAGCACATGCTGTCAGTGTCACCAACAGCAGCAAAAAAGCCATCTAATACAAAGACAAAAAGACACCATGAAAAACATTCTTCGGGATAAGAGCTTTCTTTTGGATCCAATGAATCAAACACTTACTAATACTCTGTGTGCTAAAGACTAAAAATATATTGACACTTATTTACCCTGGACTGCTACAATAAACAATACAGGTGAAAACGTTTTTTAAAAAGTACATATAATACAATCACTTTAAATTCCTATATTTTTCAGTTTTGCCTGTGCAGGTCTTACTTTGAAATCTGTGTCCGTCCCTGAATGTTGTGCTCAGCAGTGAATAGGAAGATGAGTTTTGTACCCTCACTGCTTCCCTATTTCTATCTGTGCTAATCTGTGTTTCCTTCCTTTTTCTACTTCTATATTTCTTTGGCATCAGATTCCTGTCATGTGCAAAGGCCTTATACCCCACACAATACTTTCCAGTGAATCAACAGAATTTCAGGTGAAAGGTCATTCTATGTTGAAATCACCAATTTTCTTTATAGCAAATGCACATTATTATGAAGTGCTTTATGAAGCCCAATTGAAGCCTAAATGTGACAATTTTGCACTCTTTATTAATCTGTACACAATTAATCTGCAACGCTGAGATTAAAGGTTGAACACTCACTCACACATAACACATATCATAAAAGCTTTTTGTGTTCACTTCATATTAATTAACTTGCACTACAACATCATCAATGACCTACCTGTTCTCTCCTTTCTCTTTTCTTTTGTGCAGTATGCAGTGGCAATGCAGAACCAGTGGATGGATTTTCAGCCCTTTAGTGTTACAAAACATTATTATTAGAGCAGAGCTGGAAAGACACCCATAGGAGAAAAAGAGAAGAGAAGGAGATAAAACTTTATAATTACTTAAATTATAAATTTGTATTTATAATTATTTTAATTTATAATATAATAATATATAATAATGTATCATTTATTTATAAATTACTTTATAATTAAGACAAAATGTTGCCATGCTCAAAGATCTTTTACATCACAGAAAAACAGATTTTGATTTTGCAGACAGTGATGGCTTTGTTTTAAAAGTTTAATACCAGGTCATTTATTTATCTTCTGTCAACACTTTGTCTGTAATCTGGACCTCCAGCGCCCTCCAGTTGAGCACATTCCCTGGAGTGAAGCCAATAGATCATCCAGGTAGCTCTGGTTCTCACAGGGGGAGAGGGTGGAGTCCCACATGTGGACATCAGACATCATGTCAACGAAAGACTGATTAATGTCAAATCCTCCACCATGGGAATCCTGCTCCTGTAGAGATTGCAGATAAATAGCATTAATATTGTAGAATATATGTTTTAAATCTAGAGATTCCATAGATTAAATAGTGCTTAGCAGTAAAACTACAGACATTGGTAATTTAATTTAAGATATTTTACATAATTGCCCTGTTTCTAAGTTAAGCATGCTATTAATACATTGCAAAACTTTGTGTTTCTATCCCAACATAGAAATACTGTGGATGGGCGTTGTAATAGACTAAATATTAATGTACTGTTATTTGCCAGGCAGAAAAGGGAAAAACAAAGTTTGCATTCAATTACAGTCAATTTAAATGTCTCTATTTTGCTGTGCAAATCATGTCATGATCTTACCTTGAAGTCGTTCAGGATTCTGTGTGTAACAAGGAATAAGATTATAAATTATAGGCTAAACTTGGTGCTTCCTTATTAAAATATCTTTACAATGTATTTATGTATCCTTGTTGGTGCTGTTTCTGAGTAAGGATCTTGTGAAAGGGTTATCCCATCATTTCTGTGGATTCAACAGAATTCACACTCATGTTGAAATATCAAGTTGTGTTGTTTTTTTCTTTGTGGTGCTGTGTGGTTACTAGTAAAAACTCAAAATAAGAGCTACTGACAACTACTTACAGTAGATTATATAGATAAATTAACTTAATTGCATTTTTAGAATATATCTAAAATTTGGGCTACAATGTATTGATATAGATAAAAAATGACAGGAGTTGCACTAAATGTTGTCCTACTACTCAAAGTGAGAAATCCAACAAATCCCATTTGTAAAATATAGAACTTAAATGATTCCAAAGATGGAAGACAAGCAGTGAGGCTGATTCTGTGTGAGGATGTTTCCTGTTTGGCCCTCTGGATGTGTTCTCTGAGGGGAACAGCTTTGACTCACATAGCTGACTACAGTAGATTTTGTATCACTAAAGAACCACAACATCCTCTTGTGAGGCTGGTGGGCCTCTTTTGGCTAAAGCCAGCCCACTCTTCTGTTGAAGCAGTTCAGGTTTTAATTTATTGGTAACAGAGTGTGAGGCAAAGTTCGCAAATAGTGAAATTGTCCAAAAATAACACATCATACTAAAAGCCTTGACTTAACACTGTACAATATGTTGCATATACAGTTTATAGCAACTGGTTCTCTGTTAAAAAAATTACTTAAAGGGGCTGTGAATTCAAAACAATAATATAGCAGAAAACAACCTATTTGCTATGTGCCCTACAGCTTAGTGGAGTAATGGCATCCTGAGCATGGAATTAAGTCACACTCCCTCTGTGTGTGTTGTAATCCAAGCTTCTCTGTTCTTTGTTTTCATAAGCGGTCTGTCCATGAGAGCCTTGTGCATCGGTATCAGATGCCGAGGGCCGTGACAAAGTGTTGGTACTTGATGAGTTGGGGAATGGTCTTTAAGAGCCACGTGGAGGCAATCCCAGACCACTTTGAGTCACGTCTAGTCCCTGTGTCAAGTTTCTTTGTTTAGTTGGTTTCATGTTTTCTGTTGGTTTAACCATTTCCTGTTTTATTTGGAAGTCTGTCTTTTTTCCATAGTCTTGTCTGGTTTTAACGCCTGTCTTTTGGTTTTCCCGCCCTTATGATCATCTGATGTGTTTCGCTTGTTCCCCAGCCCTAGTGTCACCTGTCCCATGTTTCCTCATTACCCTGTGTATTTAGTCTCTTGCTACGTTTACACATGGCCGGCTATTTTCATAAACGGACATTTTAACCTCTCGGTTTTCAGAAAAGTGTTCGTTTATATGTCCCCGTGTATATATGCCGTCAATGCAGTCAAGAGCACGCCAGACCTGTAGGTGGCTCAAGTCCACGTTAGCCAATCAGAATCCCGACAATAGCAACAACAGCAACCAATCACGTCCTAACCGCAGGAAAATATCTGCGTCTTCCCTTCGTGTAAACGGGGCCTCTGTGTTTCCTTTGTGTCTTGTGGGATCATTATGTTATGTTCGGTTTGCTGTTCTCGTTCTGTCTTGGATTCTGTTCTGTTCTTCGCTGGTTTGTCAGTGTTCCAGTTTGTTCCATGTTCCTGGTCTTGTGTATCCTCTGTATTTTTGGAGAGATCTTGTCTGTTCTCTGCAGAACACTTTTTGTTGTATCCTTGGCGTGATTAAATCTTTGAACTATACACTGCTCCGGCTCCTCTGCATTTGGGTCCAAGCCTTGCAGCCCCCGCGACACTTTGTTTTACTAGAAAAAATCCAGCCTCTCCAATTTTATTGTGTTGTTTGTTTTAAGGTGATTAAAACCATGTGATGAATAATTTTGTTTGGCTCATGTTTCCCTTTCTTTCCCTTCTTTGTCTTCTTAAACTACAGGTGTGTGTTTGTGCCCTGTGTTCTGAATACATTCATGTACAGTATGTGGGAACATACAGGAAGTGTGCATGCCCACTTATCCAAGTTTAATGCTTAAGTCAAGTTTAAGTCAAAGTAAAAAAATATTGGCTGTCTTTAGTTCAAAATATGACCATAACATTTTAATATTGATTTAAATGACAATAAATGAGACAGTTTCTTAATTTCGGTATTCTGTTTCTCTGTCATACAGGGAACTGCAGAGAGAAGTGTGCACGAGGAACTGAAAATGCACTGTATGACGTTCTATGCTTGCCATGAACCAGATGCAGTGGGCATCATCATCAAGGGAGAAACCCAGTGCTCACAAATGTCTGCAATCTGGCCAGATCATGCTGCTTTGTACTCAGGGTGACATGTGTGCTGAATCTCCAGTATCCATGCAAAGTTTGAGAACATATGAGGTATTTCAAAGACTTTTTGTGGGACTTGATGCACTGCGCCCAAAACCAACCTCCAAGTTCATAACAAGCCTTAAAAACATGCTTCTTGCAGTGAAACGTGATTGTTGGCCTTGCACTGAAGACTTTCTGAAGACGTTTTGCTTTTTCTGTTCAAGGACGTTACATTTTTCTGGGCCTGATGAGTGTATTCCTGAGTTGTACCTGAAGGCCTTTCAAGCACTTTGTGGGACTCTGCACTGGGTCCAAAAAATAACCTCCATGATCATTTCTGTTCATGAACATTTTCCTGTTATTTTAAAATGATTTAACCAATGTACTCACTGAAAGACACTGAAGATACTGTACCAAGGTACAGTTGGTAAGCTGAGGTCACATGTTCTAGTATGTAAACTATTAAGTTTGAAAGGAAAGTCTGCCAAATTAAAACCATGATGTCAAATGATGCATTGACTGTTAAACTGTGATGTTTAAAATGGTCAAATGTGTCCCTTCAAGATTACGGTTTATTCACAGAAAGGTTTCTGTACTGTGGAGGAGCTCTACTACACTTATTTTATAAGCTGGTCAGCAAACATGTAATTTATTTCCATTTATTTTTGCCATGACTGGATTTAATAGCTGTTGAATAAATGCTGGAATCAAATACCTCTTTTCTTTGGTAAATGTATGTCAGTGCTAAATTATTTGAAGTAAATTGCACTTTTAAAACAGATATAAAGAATTTGTCAACATAAAAATATGTGCAGGATTTGATTTAAATCAAATCAAATTTTTCTTTAAATGTAACTTAATTAGGAGTTTGTGCTTAACATGCTCTCTATTTTGACAGTGGTTCAACTTTATTCTTGTTTTTATTGTAGACTTTACTTAATTTGTTTAATGTTATATTTAAGTAACAGTTTTAACAGTGTATGTATCTCTGCATGCTGCTATAATAACATAAAATACTGCTAAGAAATCCACTGACTTTTGTACTTCTCGTTTTATTTTAAAGCTACATTATTGCCAAAGACATAAGTAATCTAATACAGCCATTTAAAGAAAAATGTACTTACAATAAGCTAAAGGTTTGGATTTTGCATGCCAGAAGTCTCATTGTAGCTTGAGCTCAACCTTGGAATGGATCTTTGCGCAGAATGAGGACTGCCGATATTTTCCCCATCTTCTACAGTTAAGAAGAGATCTCTTCATGGTACGGACAGGTAAAATGATCAGACCACAATAATTCTTTCATGTAATTGTTGTATTAAGATAAATCAGAAAAGGTCCTTTTACAAACTGATTTAACATAGCATACTGACATTGGTAACTTATACTTTACATTAAACATAAAAGTGCAGAAAATGGGATGTCTGCCTTTCTAATATATAGATGGTATTGTTTAAAATTTTAGTGACAGGTCATTAGTTTATCTTCTATCAGCACTCGGCCTATAATCTGGAACTCCATCGCCCTCCAGTTGAGCACATTCCCTGGAGTGAAGTTTAGATCATCCACATACTTCTGCATCTCACATGGGGAGAGGGTGTAGTCCCACATGTGGACATCAGACATCATGCCAACGAAACACTGCTTCAGGTCAAACCCCCCACCATGGGCATCCTGCTCCTGTAGATTGCAGAGGTTTGAGATACAGTAACTAAAAGTTAAATAGTACAATTTATGTATTGAAATCTATACACTAGACAGACAGTCAAGACCATTAACTATGATGCTTATTAATACAACTTTACCTGTCCTAAGATAATGATGGGGGATCCTCTGATTGCTCCAAAGCTGACATATTTCCTCATCGAAGGTTGTCCATCAAACCACAGCTGCACCAGTCCAGACGCAGAGTCCCATGTGGTACAAACGGAGTGCCACATGTTCGGTTTGTAGTCCTTCCCTCTATAATATGTCTTTGTATCCCCGATATGGGGCTGCACTTCCTTGTTCGTTTCGTCCCATTGAATCATGAAGGCATTGGTATAAGTTTGTGTGGCCAAAGAGAAAAGGGCGTGGTCTCGTTTGAGGTCTGTAAAGGACCTGTAGGCATTACAAAGACTTTATTATGCATATACTTTTCGCAGTCAGAGATACAGTGAATTGTTTTATGCATTTTGCACATTTAGTGTTACCTGTGACAGACGGTTACAGCCCTCAATTCCTGTATTGGTGATGGTGTCAGAATCACACGAGCTGTGTTGGTTTCTTGCGGAAAGGTGAACATTTTACCTGACAGATCTGTAAGGTAAAAAATATGATTTTAGTTTTTTTTAATCATAGATTATCACATAACCACTAGCTGAAGCTAACAGTTAACTAACTACATTATACACATCACTGTTATTTTTTATTTTTTTAAATTAGGAACATACAGCACCATATGAACCGCTGACTATTGACTATTGTCACACATAAGAATTGCTCCACACGCAATAATTTAAGATAAAAAAACACTTGCTAGGATGTCAACTATGGATCCTTTACAAAGAGAGACACAATTTATGGTCAATAAAAGCCTTTGTGATTCTTCACTTAGCATTTTGGTTTGCTTATTGTTTTGTCCAGTATCGATTTGTTTTGCACAAATTCACGTGTAGGTCATTTTCTTCTTTAAATTGAATGATTAGTTCCTGATTGATAGGGGAATGAGCACTAGTTTTTGGCTGTCAAGTCAAGAAAATGTCCAAGTTAAACAAATTCACATTCAGTTATGAAATCCCACAAACATCCACATTTGATATTAAAACAAAATACTCTGTAGTTTACTTTATTGTTGACATGTTAGATTAGTTACTAGTTATCCTTGTAATTGTGTAGAAACATGTTAGCTGAAAATTATACAAGAGTGTGAAAATGGAAAAGAATACAATTATTTTGACAGACACAATAGATATGCCTATAGATAACATTGTTAATTTACAGTAGGTAAAGATATTTTACATAATCTCCCTATTTATAAGTTTGCTATATTGATATATTGCAAAATGTTATATTTTCCTTGTGCTTTTCCTTGTATTATGCTTATAGGAGTATTGTATGACATGTTTGTTAGGAAAAGTAAATTTAAAGGTAAATGGCAACAGACTCCGACAAACTCCTACATTTCCATTTGTAAAATAAAAATGTTGTTTACCTTGAGGACTTGCAGCACATGCTGTCAGTGTCACCAACAGCAGCAAAAAAGCCATCTAATACAAAGACAAAAAGACACCATGAAAAACATTCTTCGGGATAAGATCTTTCTTTTGGATCTAATGAATCAAACACTTACTAATACTCTGTGTGCTAGAGACTAACAATATATTGACTCTTATTTACCTTGGACTGCTAGAATAAACAATACAAAAGTGTTTAAAAAAAATACTTATAATACAATCACTTAAAATTCCTATATTTTGCATGTGTAGGTCTTACTTTGAAATCTGTGTCCGTCCCTGAATGTTGTGCTCAGCAGTGAATAGGAAGATGAGTTTTGTACCCTCACTGCTTCCCTATTTCGGTTTTAATCTCTGTTTACTTCCTTTATCTACTTTCCTACTAATTCCTGTCATGTAATGGCTTTGTTTTAAAAGTTTAATACCAGGTCATTTATTTATCTTCTGTCAACACTTTGTCTGTAATCTGGACCTCCAGCGCCCTCCAGTTGAGCACATTCCCTGGAGTGAAGCCAATAGATCATCCAGGTAGCTCTGGTTCTCACAGGGGGAGAGGGTGGAGTCCCACATGTGGACATCAGACATCATGTCAACGAAAGACTGATTAATGTCAAATCCTCCACCTTGGGAATCCTGCTCCTGTAGAGATGGCAGATAAATAGCATTAATATTGTAGAATATATGTTTTAAATCTAGAGATTCCGTAGATTAAATAGTATTTAGCAGTAAAACTATAGAGACACTGGTAATTTAGATAAATATATTTTACATAATTGCCCTGTTTCTAAGTTAAGCATGCTATTAATACATTGCAAAACTTTGTGTTTCTATGCAAACATAGAAATGCTGATTGATGGCTTTGCAATAGACTAAAGATGAATGTACTGTTATTTGCCAGGCAGAAAAAAAAAAAAAAGTTTGCATTCAATTACAGTTAATTTAAATTCAAATGTCTCTATTTTTCTGTGCAAATCATGCCATGATCTTACCTTGAAGTTGTTCAGTATTCTGTGTGCAACAAGGAATATGATTGTGAAGTTATTGGCTAAACTTACTGCTTCTTCAGTAATGTCTCTTTACGATGTATTTCTGTATCCTTTCTGCTGCTGTTTCTGAGTAAGGATTTTGTGAAAGGGTTACTCTGTTAGGCCTGCTGCTCCTAGATAGCTCTTCTGTCTCTCCTCTCTCCCTCCCCTCTGTCTGTCCTAATTACAGGAGCTGAGTCCGGTGTGTGGGAGTCAGGGTTCCAGCTGCATCTCATCTACTACAATCAACCTCTGCTTCATATACCCGGTCATTCGTCTAATCTGCGTCAGATCATAGTCAAGACAACCACAGTTAGTCTCGCTCCTGGCAAACCTGGCTATCTGTTTTGGTATTTTTATATTTGCCTGTCCTGATCCTTTCTCTTGTACCGCAGCTACTATTGGAACATGACTGCTGCTACAGTTACCTCACCACTAGTCGACCAACTGTATTACTCTGATGGAACCAATCCTGCCCGGAACCCACTGGACCTGTTTGCCTCCCTGGAGACCTCAACCTGCTTTTCCCCTTTCTGGAAACTTGGACTTGTACTTGAGTACTTTAAATAAACCTGTTGATTCACACTCTGCCCCTGTGTTATGTCTGCATTTGGGTTCTGCTCTTCATTCAAATGTAACATATCCCATCATTTCTGTGGATTCAACAAAATTCACACTCATGTTGAAATATAAACTTGTGTGTTTAGTGCTGTGTGGTTACTAGTAAAAAGCTCAAAATAAGAGCTACTGACAACTACTTACAGTAGATTATATAGATAAATTAACTTAATTGCATTTTTAGAATATATCTAAAATTTGGGCAACAATGTATTGAGAAATGATCAAAAATGACAGGAGTTGCACTAAATGTTGTCCTGCTACTCAAAGTGAAAAATCCTAAAGTGAAATATCACAAAAAAACCACAACATCCTCTTGTGAGGCTACTGGCGAAAGTGGCGGCCTGGCTGGTGGGCCTCTTTTGGCTAAAGCCAGTCCAGCCCACTCTTCTGTTGAAGCAGTTCAGGTTTTAATTTATTGGTAACAGAGTGTGAGGCAAAGTTCGCAAATAGTGAAATTGTCACCTCAAGCTAAAATCATTGACTTAACACAATATGTTGCATATAGTGTTTATTGCAACTTGTTCTCTGTTAAAACATTTACTTAAAGGGGCTGTAAAATCAAAAAATAATATAGCAGAAAACAACTAAACTTAACACAAAAAGTATGAAATTTGTGTTTGGTATATTATTTCTCTGTGGTAACCTGATAAGCCTGAGGCCTGTACTACGAAGCAAGATCAACATGTCCTGGATTTCTTTCAGTAATCCGGCTTCACCAAACCTAACAACCGCGGTCCCGCATAACCTGTACTACGACGCTGGTTAACAACTAGTTCAGTCAACTCAGGGTTTCCCAATCCAGCGGCGCGCGCGTTCACATAAAAGAGGCGGTGTTTGCGCACCACGACCAATCGCAAACATCTACCAGAGCCGCTTATGTTCCTATATATAAGAAGAGCAAATTATAATTCTACATAAATATGAAGAACACATATTTGGTTTTACAGGGAAAACGCTATAGCCTACAGTCGCTGCTTCCTAAAACAGGAGGACAGCTGGCAATAAAAAAAAATAGCCGACGCTAGCGTCGGCTATTTGTTTTTATTTAAATCACAACTCCAATATCACTTCCCCATCAGTCAGGGCCAAGATCTGACCATAATTACACTTGTGCTTTCCATAAACTGTCATTGCTTTAGCCTATTATTTCAGTTGCAACCCTGGCAGTGGGAAGCGATCGTGAGAGCAAATGAAAAATATAAAAACATAATTCAAACCGCTGTGCGCATTGGCGACACACGGCTCAAGAAGCCGATATGTAATTCCCTCCCATTAAAATATATATATTTCATAAAAATACCAATCAGGGAATGTTAACGGGGTTGTCTCTAAATGTTTTAACTTTTATGAGCGCATCTCTCTCTCTCTCTCTCTCTCTCTCTCTCTCTCTCTCTCTCTGCACCGAGCTCCGCCTGATCTTATAAGAACGGTGACGCCGTTATCAATCGAGTATTGATTGGTCAGTAGATGGTGCTTTAACACCGGTTGATCTCTGATCTCCAACTTAACCTGCTCCCGACCAGGTTAGGTGTTCAGCATGAGTTACCACGGCGATTGAACCCGATAACAGCTAATCCACCTTCGTAGTACAGAAAATCCTGGGTTGAGCCTGAAGTTAGCTCGTTAACGCCAAATCCTGCTTCGTAGTACAGGCCTCTGGTCACACACTGCTGTGGGATGGAATCCCATTCTTCAACCAGCATTTGGTACAAGTCAGCCAACGTGGTTGTGTTGGTCACTCTGGCACAAACCGCACGCCCAAGCTGATCCCACAAGTGTTCAAAGGGGTTGAGGTCAGGACTGCTGGTTGAAGAATGGGATGCCATTCCACAGCAGTGTGTGACCAGGCTGGTGACCAGCATGAGGAGGAGGTGCCAGGCTGTTGTGGCTGTGTATGGTTCTTCCACACGCTAGTGAGGCTCCTGTTTGTGAAATGAATACATTGTTCAATTGCCAATATGTCTTGTTTCTTCAAACTTCAATCATGCAATTCACCAAACACCAAACGAGTCAATGGCAGAATAAGCCGTTTGGCATTGGCAGAGAAGATTTGGCAAATTTTTCATGGGCGCAACCCACATACTCAGCGCTGCTGCTCATCCCACAATTGCATGTTCCTTACAAATGGGGCACCATTTGAAAGGGAACTAAACAGGCTTTCCAAAGGTATAAGATTTATTGCCAAAAAGCATTGTTACCACAGAGAAATAATCTACCAAACACAAATTTCCTTACTTTTTGCGCAAAATTTATTTATGTGCCACTATAGCTTAGTGGAGTAATGGTGTCCTGAGCATTGCACATGCATTCATGTACAGTATGTGACAACATACTGCAAGTGTGCATGCCCACTTATCCAAGTTTAATGCTTAATCACGTGTCACTAACAACTACCAGTTATCAGTGCTGCTTTCTTCGCTCCCTTAATGATCAACTTAAATTACTCGCTGCAGCACAACATCAAGGGCCTATCTCTACTGTCACATCCAAATAGCATATCTTCCCTGCAGAGGACTTCAGTGATGGAGGAGTCTGCATGCTCCTCTCTCCACTGATGTGATGAGATCCAGTAGCGGCTGGGTCGAAGCCTGCAGCTTAGAGTTCCTGGAGAACGGCATCAGATCAGCCGGAGGGATGAACCCTGGAGAGGGATCAGACCGGACGAGAAAACAAAAAAAAAAAATTGGAGAAAGAGAAAAGGCAACACTGTTCAGTCACAATGAAATGTATTGAACAGTGGTTACACTTGACATTTAGCAGCATTAATAAGGAAGAACAAAAGATCCAAAAATCTTAATTTACAGAAAAGGATACAAAGTGAATTGATTAAACAAAAGCCCCCATGTAGATGCAGGTTGATAAGAAAGTGTGTATAAAAATGAAAGTCAAACTCTTGCTGTTGATGGTAAGGGAATTACAACAGAGTTGCCTGCCTCAGAGTTAGACTCTCTAACAATACTGGATGGTTATTGTGAAATGATTCAACTCTAGTGTTAAAATCCTATACGGCTGCTTTAATGCATGTGTCTATGATTCTCTAAGGCAGAGGTTCTCAATCTTTTTTAGAACCAAGGACACCTTACAAGATAGAGAATTTTCTGTCTCTGTCTATCCATTGGAATAATTTGACAAAGCCTATTTTTTTACACTTCTACAGTCTTAGTTATGTAAAACAAAAACACACAAAAATGTAATAGATATGTATTAGACATGTATTAAACATATTTGCAGATTACACGAGTTATAGATTTGTTAGTTTGGTGCGTAATCTATTAACTATTATAAATCTTGATTTTTATAATTTTATTATAAATCAGTTTGTTGAGCTATGAAGCCTTTTTTAAAAAGAAAGAAAACGTCATGGTGATTTAAATGAATTAATCTGAAAACCTTTCACGGACCCCCTGGCAGAGTGCCACAGACCCCTGGGGGTCCCCAGACCCTACTTTGAGATCACTGCTCTAAGGTATTTGTATAACTGATAAAAGCATACACATTGTATCATATACTATGTTTAAAAAATGGAACAATTCAAAGATGATTACACAAAGAGAGACTGAAAGGAGTTTCAATCAATTGCCTTTGTTGACTATGTTGACAATAGAGAGCAGAACAATAAGTGTAAATTGCATAGTCTTGGATCTATGACGTCCAAAACAATGAGCTGGGGTTATCTGATAATAGAGCTCTTAGAAGGCAAGTCACTGTGGTGTCTTTGTGTTGGCCTTTTTCAGTGCATACCATTGTTTTTGTGTCTGTCATAGTCTCTATGTTAGCAGTGGTTTCTCACTGCCGTCCTGCGTCTCAGACCTCTCCCAGCCCTGTCGAATGCGGGTGAGGCTGCGGTCCACACAGGGCAGGAGGAGCAGCAACTTGAGCACTATCAACACAGAAGGCAACACCAGAGCGAGCATGTAGGCCGGAGGCATGTGCCATTTGTAGGAACGAAGGAACCCGGACCAGCCGTACAGGTAGGTGTGAAGGGTACAGAAGAACACTGTCAGGTATCCCAGCTTGGACTGGAAGAGAGAACAAAACTGTAAGACATTCACAGATTCACATAGTTACACTTGCACTAATAAACACAGAACTAATTACAGTGTAATAGGCTCAGTAAGTGATAGACTGACCTTTACAGAGACAAGCTTTAACCTATACATGTGAACACAATCATCTACTGACACACACACACACACACACACACACACACACACACACACACACACACATACAGTACTGTATGCACATAGTGATAATTCAACTACTGTAGATAGGGAATATGCATACACCATACACACTTGCAAATTTACAGGCATGTAGATCCATTCCGTAGACATGAACTGCACCTAAAGACTGTGGCGAAGGATAATGTATGCCCCCCAAATTACATGTGATGAATAACTTAACATTTAAAGCACTGCTCTAATTTGGGCTGGAGTAAAGGGGAGGAGGGTGTGGAATGAGAAAATGAGCTTGACATGACCCAGTTACATTTATGAATGAGTTTGTTCCCTGTTGTGAGACCGATTTCATTTTCGATTGGTCAAAGTGGCGGAAAAAAGGTAAATATTTGTGGCTGCAGAGTAAAAACAATCACAGCGAAAGATTTATCGAGGGAAGGATGGAAATACCACCAACACACTTTCAACAGATTACTTCCAATGGGAAGTAATAAAAAAACATCTGTCTGGCCCCCGTAACTGTTTTCCATCTGGGCTAAAGCACAGAACTGTTCTTATGAGTCATAGCTTAAAACTTGGCTAATGGGCATGATGTGAATATCGTCGTAAACAGTTTTTCTGCCAGTATTCAAACACTTTAAAGGTCCAGTACGCTCTCTGTAAATGTCCACACTAACTGAACCTCAGAAGCCTAGAGCATAAACAGATGCAATACTGTCGTGGCAGAACATTTCATAACGTACTTTAAAATACTTCCAGTGGGCACCTTGTGAGTGGATACCAACTGAGCCTATTTAATATTGTGAGCATGTATCTCTGTGTTAACTAAATCATCAATCTGGTTGTCATTTGCAGCTTTTCAAGGCCACAGCGTAGAAGTGAGATAATCAGTTGTCCCAAATTATATTTCCCAATGAGCTTATTTCTATTCATTTTATCAGAAGCTTACTAATCAAATTATTTTATAAAAAATGGCTCTAAAATGACTGACAATGTGTTTGCCTGTCATTCAGTTTCCTTGTTGTGTGCTACCTGTGCCAAATCTGTTGGTCTTTTTTTTTTTTTTTAATGGTATAGCATTTAAGTGCAAAGAGTATACATACACACATGTACTTTCTTAATTTGTGGGCTGATCAAGTTTCTGAAGACATGATCGGAATACAAACAAACCTTTGTCATTTTAGGTTTCCAGTAAAGGTTTCAATCTGTTATTTAATATTTCCCGTGAAAAGACACAAATATGTGGTTAAGATGTTGGACAGATTTCTTGGGAGACCATAGAGCCAGCACCACTGGAAACTCCACATTCCTCTAGTTGTGACTACCAGTGTTTCACTATGTAAACAGGATGCAGGGATGCAGATTTTGACGGGATGCACAACGTCTGTACCTGTATGAAGCTGAACTCCCTCCAGCTGAGAGCGTTGCTGACAGAGGGGAGAGAGGTTATTCCCAACAGGAGAAACAGGCCAAATCCCAGAATCCCCATAGAGTAGTAAGAGTCTGAACGCCAGGCCGTGGTGGTGTCAAACACTGAAGTTCGGTTCTCCCTGATCTTAAAGTGACAGTACACAAGACAGAGAGATATGTACAAACAGTTTCTGTACTGAAACAGTACAGCATTATGCAAAGACATCTCAATTTAAAGTTGTATATGAAGGCAGTACTTTTAATGCTTATTATTTGGCTTATTATTTAGTTTATTTTCCAGCTGCACGTTTGTCTTACCTGTGAGATGGTATTTGCAGAAAGCCGGAATCTCACATAATATCTAGAGAAGAAAATTATAAAACTGTTTAGATAAAAAAAAAAAACATCTGGCCTTATTCTTTTGCATATCTACAGTAATAATAATGATAATAATAATAATAATAATAATAATAATACATTTATTTTTTAAATAAAAGGTACTCAAAGGCACGTTACAAGGTAAAAACAAAGAAAAACAATAGCAAGATCAGTAAAAAAAACATCAATAACAACTAAACTAAAATTTCAAATAAATATGAATGAGGTGCAGCAAAACAGCATAGAAACAGGATACAAACAAATAGAAATAGCTAAGTTGGTTACAGGTTAAAAGCAGCTTTAAACAGATGGGTTTTGAAGTGTGGTTTTGAAGTTAGCAAGTGATGTGGAAAGTCTGAGGTGTTCCAGAGGGAGGGGACAGCAACAGAAAAAGCCCTGTCCCCCCAGGTTCAGTGCTTGGGGCGGGTGAGAGGGGAAAGGAGGTTGGCATCTGTGGATCTGAGGTTGCGGGTGGGAGTATGACAGTGCAGCAGCAGTAGCAACAACTCTGAACATCCTTTTATCACATGACTGTTGTTCCACTCTTCAGGTCACGGGACAACTAGGTTACCTCTGTGACAACAACGTCCATCCACTGAGGAGGACTGTGAGATGTGGCTGAAAATGCTAGCATAAATGTTCATATAAATTCATGCTTATTTTTAACAACGGCCAATCAAAATCCTTTCAACCATTACAAACACCTTAGCAACCACATAGCTACACTCTGCAAAGAGTTTGACAACTCTTTTCAGTGTGACTTCCAGTTGTTTTGACTACTGTGAATTTTCTGTCTTTCTTTCTTCTAATAATGCACTTTTCTATAAAAGGAGTCTCTGTAAGATTATTTAGGCATTTCTATGAAACTGAAGGCAAATGCTCAGAATTTTCTGGTTACATCCAGTATGCTTTTAATCTCTGTGGGGTCTAACAATTATAATGCTATATAATTACCCTATTTTTGTATTGTTACAGTACACACTCAGTTGCCAGGTTTGGGAAACCTATCATAAAATAAAATGCAACAGCCCTGTAACTCAATTTATATCAATGAGGGTTGACTATATATTAGATCTCAGCACAAACCGCAGTGTCTAAAATGTACATAAAGTATATTTATATGTATTTATATTTTCATGAAGGAATGATTTATTGCAGGGCTGTTTTTACATTAGATTAGTTTAAGCTAGGTGTTCCTAATAAACCGGCTGAATTGACTGTAGTTAAAATTACTAAAATACATTTTTGAAGGAGTATGGGGCACTTGTTACATACCTTATGGGGATGATGAGAGTGTAGACCATATGTAGAAAAGCAAAGCCAAGTGCTACCAGTCCCAGCTGTTTCCTGCACAGCATCCAGCGATCCAACCAGTCAGGAAAACGCCTGAAACAAACATACTTTAACTTGCAGGATACAATATTTGAAATATATTGGAAATTGTCTCTGCAGACACTCAATATCAATCTATCCTGTTTTAATGTCGGACCTGTACTTGGTGCCTCTGTAGAGCTGAATGAAGCCAGCTATGACACCAGGCAGGTAACACAGAGACAACATGATGAGAGACACAATGGGAAACACCTGCAAGAAGGTTGGCAGTGAACACATATGTGGTTACTGTGAGGAAAACACACCCCAGATCCAAGTTAGTTACTTTAAAAGAGAAAACAAATGCTACATTTTTAGAAACACTAAACGGTCTTCACCTTGTTGGCCAGGGACACCATGATTCTAAAGGAGTTGTCTTTCCCCTGTTCAACATACGTATAGACAACATCTCTAATGACCACATAGACAAAGATGAAGGCAGTGAGGCCGACGGCCACGCATAGCGGCATCCTCCATTCTGGGAACAGCTGTAGTGGGAAGTCCTCCAGCTCTTTGGCTGCTGACAGAGAACCTTTATCCAAAGCAGCGAAGCCAAGTTTGGTGGCCACCTCTGCTACTGCCTGCTTTGCCTCAGCACCGTTTCCACACAGGTACACCTGGAGCATGGAAACACGACAACACCAATAGTTTTTAAAGCAATCGAAATGCCCCATGTGAGGAGTATATGTCTACATTATTTCATATTTATGCATTTATGTTTATGCATTTGGACACACAATGATAAAAGGATGGTAGACTCCAGGGGGATTGAACATAAAAGTACCTGGAGATGCCTGTGTCTTTCTATATGCAATACTTAATTTAGTTGAAGAAAGCAGGTAAAACAGTGCTCAGTCAACTCCTAGTGATGTTGCTGATTGTGCTCAAAATACACCAACACATACATAAACACACACACCCCACAACACACATTCCTGTGTGTTTTTTACCATCCTCTGGGATTGCACAATCAGATCAAAATAAAACAGAAAACCCCACATATGCTGCAGCTTTGCAGAACACAGTGAGAGAGCAAAGCATGTGATAGAGAGCTTAGATCTAAGAGACACTGTGGAGTTAATTGATTCAAGGATACATCAGAGATGGCATTCACAGCAAAGACACGAGGCTGACTCCTCAGATTTGGCTTCTTTTACTTGGATTTGGTTTGATCAGAACTTCAAAATGAGTTAAGTTTGGACTAAAATGCTTTCCTTTCTGAAAGAGACTATTATTTTTAACTTGTTGGTCAACGCCCCACTGTGTGAACACATCAGGGAATTGTAAAATGCTTGTAGTTCTGCAGCAGGCAAATAATTTAACAAGCAGTGCTGAATAGTTTAATTCTAAAATGAGACATGTCACCATTAGAAAAAAACGGTGCATTCCTAAATAGCAGTAGAAGAAAAGTTGGTACTTTTTACATTTTAGCAAGTGTCAAATACACTTAAAAATACATATTTGATTAAAAACAGAACATCACTAACACATTTATTACCTGTCTATTGGCATCTGAGGGTCCATTCTGCAGGGCCCACGCAGACAAGGTGTTGAAAGCCTTCACCACATGAGCTCCAGGGATCAGCCTGGACGACAAACAACAAACTGTTTCGCTTCATGTTCCACCAGTTGTTGGTGATTCGAACCACATGATCCATGAAATCGCCCAATATTTTAGGTAATTACATTATTGCCTGATTTCCTCTTACCTCTGCAGACACTCAGCATTGGCCTCTGGGTATAGATTCTTCTTGAGGTTGTTGCTGACGTCCACCAGCACCTTCCAATCAATGAAATCAGCAGAGTGGATAAAAAGTTAGAAATGAACCAACTGCTATGTTACACAACGGATTCTGACTGTGCAACCATGTACCTTTCCCTGGAGTTGAGGTGCAAGTTTTTCCAGGAAATCATAGTGTTCTCTGTGAATACAAAGAAAGACCAGACTGGCTGACTGGGCTGCTGCCTCGTGGCTCATTGCCTGCAAAACACACAAACGCTATTGTCATGCATGGCCATTACATGTAGCAACACATTCACTTATAACAGGCTTGGCGTGTTCAGTGATAGTTCACTAGTCAAGTACATATTGCATGACAGATGAAAACAAAACCCAGCAACATGTGCAGACACACATGAACACGCACATTATCAGTGACCTTGTTTAGCTCAGTCAACTTTCCAAGCCTGATAACAACTGTTTCTTTCCCCCCCAGCACTATCTATGCACTTCTATCTACAAAGTTATTTGTTTTGGTTCAGGACCATCATGCAACACACATTCTGAAATCAGCAACAATCACCAAATAAAATTCCAGAGTTTGAGAAGATGAAGTCATGCAGTGTGTTGTACCTGAGCTCCCTGAGGCAAGGGGCCACAGCTGTGAGGTCTGCGGCTGCCGTACACCACCCTGTAGCCAGAATGGAGCAGACGCTGGCCCAGAGAGCGCCCTAAGTCTCCCGTCCCAAAGATACACAGCAGCTCCTGCTCAGGGCCAGCTGCTGTGCCCAGAGGATACAGCGACACACTCTCTGGCTTCACCTCCTTTGACGCGCTGCTCAGTCTGTCAGCCGACATGGCCACAATCCGACACAAACAGAAATTATATCTCCTGTGAATTTGACAGAACAAAACACTGCACCGTCTTTTCTGTCAAAACGTGTAATGTGTCCAGATTCAAGGCAAATGTAACAAAATAGTAGTCTTCAAAGTAACAGCTCTTCTGGATGCTTGTGGAAAAAAGTGTCAGCAAATCAACTGTCTGCCCCTCAAGTCCATGTGTCTGCTCTTCTAACTCATTGCTCTTTAGACTGACAGATTTTCTGGCTTGAGTCAGTTTTTGTATTGGCCCATCCCCTCCCATGGCTTAGGGTGAAGTTGTCTAAACTGGGAAACTCCATGGCAAAAGGTGGGAGGTATGTGTGTCTCTGCTGGCACGGGTGTCAGCCTATGTCTCTGCGTGTTTTTGCCAGAAAGTTTTGTGGCAAAGTTTCAAGCATGGCCTTCTTCTGGGAAACAGACATCATTCTCATCATTCATTATAGTGTGCCAAATATTGACATGGGGTTTACCCAGTTTTACTAAATCACTGTGTTGTACGGTGGCCGGGGAAGTGCAATGCAACATTACAAAGAATGAAAAACTTTACAAAGCTTGAGACAAATTTACATTTTGGAAAACAAATTTACATTTTAGAAAACAAATTAACATTTTGGAAAACAAAAATTTTTTGTTGGAAAACAAATTTACATTTTAGAAAACAATTTTACATTTAGGAAACAAATTTACATTTTGGAAAACAAAATAACATTTTGAGAAACAAGTTACACATTTTTAGAAAACAAATTAACATTTTGGAAAACAAATTTACATTTTAGAAAACAAATTTACATTTTGGAAAACAAAATAACATTTTAGAAAACAAATTTACATTTTTGAAAACAAATTAACAAGATGCAAAACACTTTTACCAGTCCTGAAACAAATTTACAAAATGACAGATTCTTCACGGAAAGGGAATGTACCACATACCGAAGTGATGAGGTGTTGTATACATGTCGCTTCTTGACTACGGCAGTTATGGATCGAATGGTCAATAGAGCCTGCATCTTGGAACAGGGGAGGCACTCCCTTATATACTGTCTATGGGCCGTCTTTAATGCATCAGCGTCAATGTAGGCAAAGGTCTAACGGAAATAAAATCACTATAAATCGTCAAAAATCTCATGCGATGTTGTAGTTTTTTAAACAAAAAGACAAAGAGACTAATTAAGGTGTTAATACAAAGAATATTTATTATAATCAGTTCACAGATATGAGTAGAAACGGAAACTTCACCCTTCTGAACTAAGAGGTTCTGCTTCAAAGTGAAGTTTAAACAGACTGAAATGTCCAGGCTCACTCCCCCACTAATGATTCATTTATTTCTGCATGTAGTTATTCATTTAACGGACTTAAAGTCATGTTTCGTCATCCACAGTCCGAGTCCCTCAGACTCCCTTTAGGAAACCTGTGATTTAAACTTCAGCAGGTTGTGACAGTCCGCCACGCTCAGTCCTGGATCTGATTCTCCGGGCTTCCCTTCCCTCCAGCGGGCCCAGCAATACCGCCTGGGTCTCCAGCTGCGTGGTGTCGTTTTGGCTCCCAGGAATGGGCAGTGAGCTCCAGGTCCTGCAGCTGAAGACGGACTCAGCTGCCCCCGCTGTAGGCTTCGATCCGGCCGCGCGTCGATACGTCCCCGTTTTCCTATGTTTCTGCCGTGTCCGCGTCATATAAAAAACCCAAACACCGACAACCCCGAAAGTCACCATAAACTTCATTCACGCCATATACTCAACAACACAAATTGACTGCTCACCAGCAACACCCGTAACACCTCATCACTTCGGTATGTGGTACATTCTCTCTTTACGTCGAAGAATCTGTCATTTGTAAATTTGTTTCGGACTTGTAAAAGTGTTTTGCATCTTGTTTTTTTAAATTGTTTTCTAAAATGTAAATTTGTTTTTCTAAAATGTTATTTTGTTTTCCAAAATGTAAATTTGTTAAAAAACCTAAATATTTCTAAAATTTCAAATTTTAATTTTTTTAAAAAAAAATTTTAAAAATTTTTTTAAATTTTTAAATTTTTTCAAATTATTTTTTTTCTAAATTTTTTTAAAATTTAAAATTTTAAATAATTTTTCAAATTTCCAAATTATTAATTATTAATTTAAATTCTACAAAATAACAAAAAAATCTAAATTCATGAGAGCAACGCGACCTTCTCCGCATTAATATTACAAACACAAATAAAAAAAAAAAAAAGGATTCTCTGTTCTTAACGGCACACATAACCACACCCCAAAGCACAATAAATAAAAAAAAAAAATTACAAACAAAAAACAGAAAAGAGCCTACCCCCCACCTCTTTACAAAAAAACTCTAAAACACCACCCAAACAAAAAAGGCTTCCACCAAACACAAAAAAAGACATTTTTGTTTCCCCGAAGCTATTTCCCCTCCCCCTTTTGCGTTCAAACCCCACCCCTTTTAACCCCACACTCCTTTTATCAACTACAAAAAAACCACACGTGTTCAAAAGAACAACACACACCCCCATAAGGGGAAGTCACACACACGTTTATGAACGCCAAGCCCCACCCGGTGGGTAAAAACTTTCTTCCTTATTCGCAAAAGAAAAACCCACACAAAAGGGATCGCGCGAAGGAAAACCAAAAATAAAGGTAAGGGGCCCGAGCAGCTCCCCTTCTCAGAAGAAGGCCGGGAGCATTCAAAAACTCCCCCCCCCCCCCCGCCCCCCCCTCTAGGATTCTAAGGAGGTTATTGCAAAAAAAAACAAACCCAAATATTTTGTTACAAACAACACACCTTTTATTACCAAACAAAAATCTGGTTGTTTTAAAAAAATGTTGTGTGTATTAGTGTACAAAGTAATATATAAAGTACATTTATGTACAAAAATTCTCCCTCTATAATAACTTTCTTATCCTTTTCCTAATCACACCCAAATGACTGGTTTGCTCGCAGTTTTGTTTGTACAGTTTTAACCTTGTGTGCCCATGTTTTATTAAAAGTGATTTCCGCTAATTAAAAAATATTTGTGGGGAGTCCGTCTTTAGATTTAATATGGGATTGGGGTTGGCAGATGCTACCCAGGTAATGGATTATCAGATACATGAATAACTGAAGCGATTATTCAGTGAATAGCATGGTCAGGGGGGGATGAATTATTAACTACCTACAGTGGAAAGATTTGTTGCAGAGTGTGATTTGATGTCAAAAAGAAAGAGGGGGATGGCATGGAGATGGGGGATGTGTGTTAGAAGTCCTGCTAGAGAATGGTTGCACAGTACAGCAGCGATTTTGGGGGGTAGAGGTAGCTGGATCTGAGTTGTGACCAAGCCTAGGATCTACTGTGCCGCAGGGCAGAAAAGGAACGGAGAAACGTCCTGGTGAGGCAGGATGTTTGGTACATTGACTTTTCTGTCTTCTCACTTCACCTCCTCCACACCACAAATCTGATGTTATTGTTTCCTTGAGGCACAAAGTGTCCTCGTATGAGCTATTCTTTTGAGGTTATGTTTTGGGTTTGCGGGCCGTGACCTGACACAGCCTGAAAAGGCCACATCTAAAAACAGCTTTTCTTAAGGCAGAAACCTGAGTGGGCCCGGCTGAAAAACAACCCACATATACTCATCATTTGCTCAGAAAATGGCTAAGCTGTCAAAGCCCTTTTTTTTGTTTTGTAGAGCGTTTAAATGAGTAACAGAAGAAAACAAAGTCCAGCTGGCTGGTTGGCAGTAGATGATATCCTTAGTAAAACTTATCTTGGCTTTGGACAGAGTCAGGGACAAGCTGTGCTTTTCTTCCTCCTCCTCTCTCTCTCTCTCTCTCTCTCAAAACCATCATTGTGATCCTTGTAGAGATTTACAGTGAAATCTCCCTACTGACCCCTGCTGCACTGGTGCTCAATGAGTGGCCTGTAAAGTTAATGGGTCAGATCCAATCTTTCTTTGTAACACACTTTACACACATACACACACACACACACACACACACTCAAACGCACAATCTCATTTTCTCTCTTTCTCAGACACACACACACACACACACACACACACACACACACACACACACATCCTCCTGACTCTCTTTTTGTCTCTTACAATTCAGAGCAGCATCAGGACATGGTCTCAGCTTTATAGGGGCTCTAATGAGCGAACAGTAGTTATGTGGTAACACTGATATATGCAATACTACAGGAAGCCACAAGAATTGAGACAGGATATTGTGTGTATTTATTTTACACCATTTAGTGTACACAGTTGACACTGACAATTCTGTCCCCAAAAACTAAAATATTGTGGTATTAAAAAACACACAAAATCCACCCACACAGGTGTTATCATATGTTTCTTGATTAGACCTCTTCTCAGGACTGTGGACCCTTACCCTCCTGTTAGTTTTGTTGTAACTGTTGAGGCAGGACAATTTACCCCATTGTCATATTATTATATACACATAGTTTGACATCATGTCATTCTAAAAAAGTTGCAAAGAAATGGAAGGAGCTATTTTGGGCAACCTAAAAGCAACATTCCCATTCATTTTCCCCATATACATTGTTATATGACTGGCAGTTGGATAAGTTGTACAGCTTGGATCAGCCAAAATCTCTCCAGGTATTGTAGTATCTTGACCTGTCTGCCAAGCCAAAATGATGAACAAAACATAATTTTTCAAAAACTGGAACTGAAATAATTCCAACTGGTGGTCATAATGTAAACCTATTTGATTGTTACATTGTTCAAAAAAGTCCCATGTTTTTTAATTAACACTGAAGACACAATTTAAAGAACATTTTGAAACAGGAAAACACTTGCGAAGTGATACCTTCAACTTTTCAACTCTATTGCATCACTCAACCTCAGCTAGAGGCCCAACCAGCAAAAGAGTAATTGAAAACACCTGTGTCGGTGTAAAAGACCTTTAAACAATAACTTGAAATACAAAATAATGCACTACAAAAACTATAGCCTTACCTCAAAATTAAAAATATAATGGGTAAAAATGAATGAGGTTTTAGTTAATTCTTGCTGAATGTCAGTCTTCTCAAATACTCTATCTGCAGAGTTGATATTTTGAGCCATGGCTCTGACCTCATCACTCTCTGCAAAGATTTGGAAGATTTCGTTTTTGTTGCAATCAGCTTCTCAGCCTGAGCAATGGAATCCGATCATTTCCCATGATAGATTTCTGAATTTTTTTCCTCCAATGGTTTGAAGTAAGCGGGGTATTACTATCAGTAAGTATGATTGTTTGCCGTGTTGCTCACGAGTACTTGAATGCAGCGCTTGTGCTCTCTGAGGTCGAGCTCTGTTCTTGGGCTGTTACTGATTGATCTTTGAACTTGGCTTCAGAGGGCAAGGAACCTTAGTTATTATAACTAAAACCCCACACCACAACTCATAAATAACACTGACCTGCCAGATTTACATTAAACTGCAACACTTTCAGATCACTTTCTATCTAATGATTTTTTTTTGTTAATCAGCGTAACCTCCCCCTTCCCCATTTCATGAGCATCACTTTAATAGCTTCAGGATCGTGTAGGAGAAAGACTAAGAAACTTATTGTTTACCAAACAGCATGATTCTCAGGCTAATTACCACAAACACACACACACACACACACATAGTCCTGATGAACCAGATTAGAGTATCTGAGTGATTTAAGGGACAGGTCAGTGCTGTGGGTGTAATTTCGCAGAAAGAAAATAATTCCTACATGAAGCAGCTCACAACCAGGTCTGTGGATTATTTTAAGTAACCAGGTCATGATTTTTCAAATGTATTATTTTGGTGCTTTAGGCACCACATTTTGCTATGTTCCATTTAGTTTCATTATATTCCAGAAAAGGCAGACATCTCTACAGCTGATATTTCCAACACTGGACAGCACACACCAAAACAATCTAGATTTATAAATAGCACTACATATACAATACAATACTATACTACTACTCCCTTTAACTCCTAATAATATATATATATAATATATTATATTATATTTTTACTCTGATTGTTGCTTATTTAGTCATAAATATTGAAATTGATTTTAAGTTTTTTTTTAAATTAATTTAATTAAAATCTGAGGGTTTTAAAGATTACAGTTTAAATAATGTGGCTTTCAAATCCAAAAGCCACATTAGCCACACAGAGCTGGACATCAGCTACAGTGTATTATTTGGGATCTTCTATGTGTCAGTCACCATATGACCGTTACACTGCTACACTGCTAGACACCTGAAAGCCCCTGAGAGGAATATCTATCTTGAAAAACCTTCTGTGTGGGTCGGGCACTGGTTGTTGAGGAAATGCAGGAGTGCAGCACAGAGGTGTCAAAAGTATTCACATTCATTACTCAAGTAGAAGTATAGATACTAGGGTTTGAAAAGACTTCTGTAGAAGTTGAAGTATCAACTCAAGCTTTTTACTCGAGTAAAAGTGTAAAAGTACTGGTTTCAAAACTACTTAAAGTATAAAAGTAAAAGTAATGTAAGGGGGAAAAAATGCCATTAAGGACAAAAGCTTAGCCCCCACAGAGGCCTATAGTGCACTGTCCCACCTCCACAAAAAAGGAGTACCTTGTTCAATTGTATTTGTCTGTTCTCTATGTTCAAAAATATAAAACAATAAAAAGTTTATCTAAAAAACAAAAAGAACGGCTTGTGTATTGCTAAGGCCACAGGGTCAAATTTAAATGATTTATTAAAAAATGTAATAATAATAATGTAACAATAACTTATAACAATAACTTATTTCAGGGTGACTGTTGTTTTTCAGACAACGGCAGCTACAGTCTGGTGTTACAATCCTCCACAGTGAAATACAGACACACTTTTACACCGTTTGGCTGTCAGCATTTTAACCATGTTTACTTCAGCTACTAGCTAATGGTAGGCTAATGTTACCTGCTGCCAAGTGTAGCGTTAACTAGCGTCCCGTGCAGTGATGTTTCAGTTCCCTCTAACATCTGTTTTCAGAGCATCAGAGAGAAGCGCAGGCATTTAAGTGGCACCTAAAAAGGCACCGTAATCCGCGTTGCTATTCGGTCCGGTAGATAACGGTTGTTAAGGCACCGGTGCCATATCAGCAACGGGTCTGTGCAGGTGCACAAACCAATAGGGTGTGTTTATACTTCTCATCCAACCACAATCAAATTCACTCTATCCGGATGGCGCGATTTATCTGGAAAGGTTTTTTTTGTGTGTGTGTGTGTGTTTGTGTGTGTGTGTGTGTGTGTGTGTGTGTGTGTGTGTGTGTGTGTGTGTGTGTGTGTGTGTTGTGTGTTTTGAAACGAATGAACAACAAGCTATTTTTAAAATGTAAGGAGTAGAAAGTACAGATAATTGCGTGAAAATGCAAGGAGTAGAAGTAAAAAGTTTGCTGTAAAATAATTACTCCAGTAAAGTATAGATACCCAAAATGCAGCACTAGTAGAGTGTGGCAGCATCTTGAATTGTCTGCCTGAATAATCTTTGAAGGCTGTGCTCCATATATGTCATTTAGCATTTACTTTTTGTATTACACTATACCTGCTGAAAACAATTACAACTTGTAATTGCAACTGAAATTGCATTAGAATTTTTATTATTTTTATATTTCATAAAAAACATCTCTTGCCAAACACACTAAAACGAGAACTAAATTAACTGGAAGCAGCATGCTTAGATCAGCATATTTGCACGGAGGATGTGCACAAATCATCACATTTTAGTGTGTCATCTGTATGTGACCAGAAATGACCAGAAAGAAAATATTAACTAAAACTATTGAATACTGGAAAATAAGTCAGCAGTGCCTGTCTGGCATAATCTTCCATGCACCCGGGGATATCACAGACTTCAGTGAGCTGTAGAAGTAAAACTTCACTTCATCCATGTCTAACCTAATCTGCCCTCCCTTCTCGTCTTTAATCACTCCATTCACTCCTTTTTTCTGTTTTTTTTCTCTCCATTTTACTCCAGATCCCACTCCCTCTTGGCCCTTACAACATCAAATCTCACTCTGGAACAGAAGTCTTGACGGAAGTGAATATATAATTCATCCCCATGACCACACATTGCTGAATATTTCACTCTGACAGTCATGTATAATTATAGTTGACTCTGTCAGCGTGTCAGTCCAGTGCCCCCTTCTCTGGTAGATTTTCCACACAGCCCTTCAGGCCTTAAAAACAGTTTCCTGGCAGTGTGGGCTGCCTTTTCGTCTTTCGGAGGCAGTGGATTGCTCAATTACTGTCAATTGTTGACTGGCAAAACACCATTCACACCTGGTCCCGCCTCCAATGAAACGCATGACGACTCACAATTACTGACAAAACTTGTGTTGCACCAAGCAGACATCCTGCATACTGTGGTGTTTAGAAAATAGATAAAGCCAGCGGTAACGATCCTCATGAGGGTAGTAATGAGACTTAATGAGAGTTAATGGGGTTACAGTGATCGGGAGAGCGGAGAGACCCCAGGTTAATACGGCTACTAACAGGACAGAGACTGAGTGAGAGGGGGTATAACACACACACATAGGCTCCACGCACACAGAGCCATTATAAAAGCCTATCTCAGTGCTCGTGCAGTAGCCTGAAATCATTAGATTGTTATAACTATCCTCAGTTTAAGAATTATACATGAGCCTTCTGAAAGGTTCCTGTCTTTGATACTCTTGTCCTATGCAACCGTTAGAGTTATACAAGCAGTGTGTGTGTGTGTGTGTGTGTGTGTGTGTGTGTGTGTGTGTGTGTGTGTGTGTGTGTGTGTGTGTGTGTGTGTGTGCACGTGTTTGAGACAGTGTGTTCTTTCAAGTCTTCTGCGCTTAACAGTAGTTAATGAGATCAGGGTGACTGTTACCTGTGAGGAGGCCTTTGATGAAATATGTTCAGAAAGAGAGGGGGTCGTAGAGAATGAGATGGGAGGAGAGAGCCAGGAGGAGCGAGGAGGGAAAAAACTGGCAGGGTATGTGTGACATTCATTTTTAATCAAGAGGAAAAGTCAGCTTCATCGCGAAGAGTGAGGCAGTTAGATGAGGCCCATTCCCTTACACCCACACAACCCAATACAGACACACTTGTAAACACCATTCTATACATGTTCACACACGCCTAACAACAAACACTTGCACACACATGTTCACAGCTTCAGGTAACAGCAAATAAGGTTTGGTCTTTTTAGCGTATTGTGTTTAAAAGAGTGGATTGCACTGAAATTAGAAAAACCCCACAAGGGAGTATTTGGATTATAGTTTTTCCTTCATCATAATCAGACTAAAATCCTCCTTTTTGACTCTAATACTTTAATTCTAATTACTCCACACAGGCTTCAGTGAGCTGAGGACTGGGAGGGTCTTTATCCCTTGGGAGAGAAAGAGGGAGAGACTGCAGAAGACAAAGGCAGACAGACAGAGCCAGAAAGAGAGGAGAAGAAAGACAGAATGTAAGAAACAGAGAGTTGAAAGTGAAAAGAGGAAGGTACTGTGGAACTAAGATAAGTATACTGCCTTGCTCAACACTACTTCACAGATGGCTAGATTTGAAATCCTTTGTTTTCTAAATGACAGACCAGCACACAGAGCTCCACCAACTGAGTGAAAGGCACATTTTATTTCACAAGGTGCGCAGCAGCAAAATCACAAGCATGCCTCTTAAAACCAGCAGGTCGACTTGGGTTAGGGAGGCCAATCACTAAACAAAAGGTTACTAAACAATGCTCAGCGCTAGAGACACAAACCTACCATAATTGTGTACACCTGTTGACAAAGCACACACGATCTATATTTATATGTTTTAAAATATGCAGAACAAAATGATCTCTCAGTCATTCCCAAAGCATTGCCTAAAGCCAGGGTTTTGTTTTTAACTTCTTCTTTAAAGCCTTTTTTCTGCCATATTGATGGCATGTTTTGGTATGTATGTCCCAAGAGAGAAGTGTTGTATCTGCCAAACAAAAAATTATTTAACACAACAGTTAGTCTTGGTCCAAAAAGGTGGGAGAGAGAAAACAAAGTGAATTTCCGTCTACTGCCTGATTGTGACATTTTAATAGTATTGGTAAAACTGAGCAGAATTAAATCAATATTTTAAAGTAATAGTTAAAAAGTAGCTGAAGGTAGATTTGCATTTATGTGGCATTGCCACCATAGAAAAATTCTCCCACACCCAAAGGATGTTTTCTGTTTTGCATTTTTTTTCTTTCGTTTCTAAACAAAGACACCATTCAAATGACCCAAACCTGTCCCACTGGTGCCAGAAATGGGAAAACACACAGTATATAGCGATCACATTTACAGCTATGTCTCTTGTACATTTAGCAGCAACAATATTTAAACAATTACCTCCAGGTGTTGCCAACCTGTACAGAACATAGACAGATGCTCAGCAGGATCTAATAAGACTTTACTGACCACCGGCCCAGTGGGATTCCAGTTCAATCCAGACCTTAACATAAAAAACGAAACGAAGGAAGGATGTTTAATTTTACCCACAGGGCTCTCTCTCTCTTTCTCTCTCTCTCTTTCTCTATCTCTCCCATCCTCTCTCATCCTTCCTGGTGTTATCTCCATCTTTCTCCACATTCGCCGCTTTCATCCCGCTCCCACAGCTGAGGACATACACACAGAGGGAGAAACACACACAGAAGTTAAAAAACTCTCTCTCTCTCTCTCTCTCTCACACACACACACACACACACACACACACACACACACACACACACACACACACAGGTTTGTATATATACAGACACAGTGGGCCCTATTTCAGGATGCTGTCAGCAAGGGGACAGAGGCTAGAGGAAACACAGGATGAATTCTCCCCTGCCTCATTCCATCACACTGCCATGACACCCCTATTTACCTCCCCATCTATCTCCACACCGACTGTCTACCACCTTGTCTTGTTTGTGTGTGTGTGTGTGTGTGTGTGTGTGTGTGTGTGTGTGTGTGTGTGTGTGTGTGTGTGTGTGTGTGTGTGTGTGTGTGTGTGTGCGTGTGTGTGTCTGTAACTGTGTGTGTGCAAGTGTAAAGGTGTGTGTGCTGTGTGGCTGTGTCTCCGCGTAAGTGTATCAGCACATTCACAGTGATGGAGTGAGGTGAGGTGGACACTGCATATTGTGCTCCACGGTGTTAGAGCATGCTGTGCAGCCCATCAGCGTTTTGACAGAATCTCAGTGTTTTGTTTAGATGGTTGTAACACTGGCACTCAGCCCCCCCCATAGGTGGGACTCAGGAAGTTTCTTCATTAAAGTTTACAGTGGTGTCAGCCCAAGGTTTCCCACGCAATCTCCCCAACTGATTCCCCCTTTCCTCGGTTTCAGGTTGCTTTTTTCTTCCTTGTCAACTCTTCCAGCTCGCAAGCATTCCTTTCCCCCTGTCGTCATCTGATGGCTTTGCTTCACACCCCATATGTCCTCCTGCAAATATGAGAGAGGCATTTTCATTGGGGGGGAACGAAAGTGTTCTATCCAATTCCCTAACCTCATTTTGGCTCTGAGAGAAATTGTATTTTCTTTATGTCTCTCACAGATGTATACACACACACACACACACACACACACACACACACACACACACACACACACACACTGTCCCTACCGTGCTGTCCTTCTACTCCCCAAGGCTATAGTCATGCATTTTCGCTTCATATTAGTTTTTTTGGTTTGCTCTCCCTGGCCTTCTATGATCCGTGACCACAAAAAGAGAGAGAACACACAGTGTGAGCAAATAAAATGAATATTAGCAGTACAGATATCTGTCCGGTGGCTTTATCCCTCACTGAAATTAAAGCAACCACTACTCAAGGCAAACAAAATTAATAATAATTTGATTCAATTGCTGCTCTTTTGTGCTCGCTCTGTATTCATTCAACGTTTATTTATCCTTGAGAGATCATTGAGGGGCGACCCTCATTTTCAATGTCATTGAGTCAGATTACAGAAGATCCTTGTATCTTTGTAGATGTTTGCTCTGTAACTTCATTGTCCTCATTAATATACACTTACACCAAAGGACATACAGGAGCTGTGTGATTTTCCTGTGGAAACCATACATTTACATTTGAATCCTGTCTGTGTCCTTCATTTAGACCATACAATGTTGCCATTCACAGCATGTTGAATTCACATTCATCCATCTATACAGCATCCTAGCACTGAATGAGTCTGAGATCATTTATTGGAGTCATGTATAGAATACATCTTTGTAGAAAATTGCCTAATAAGGCAGAAAGAAATCAAGCTGCAATAGCCAGGTGTTATTAACTCCAATCATCAGAGGCCTCCGAAGTCTTTATATTTGTTAAAGGTGGCATGATAGTGCTGAAGATCACATCCTCCCAGAGATGATTGCAATTACTGTGTAAATGGCATCAGCAAGCTGTCAATGCAACAACTTTTTCTACTTATTTTTTTTCAGTGCCATGAGGAGGCTGTCGCTTTACAGCGCTCAGCAGAGTGAAGCATAGATACAGTTTCACATGACTCAAATCATAATTTTCTTCCAGTTAATGTGCTGAGATATTTCTATAAATGTGCAGTGACGCATGTTTGAAAATCAAGTCTGCTCGAGAGGTTACCATTATCATCATTAAATATTCATTAACATGTGATATTCAAATAGGCCTGCCTCAAGGACATATGTAAGAATTTTCCAAATTTGCTTACTTGCTGTAATGTGGTTTAGGCTGTAATTCCTGCTGGGTTTGCAGTAGTTGATTTGATTAAATTCAGTGCACTAACCCAGTTCATAATGTTCACACTTTGTTCATCATGACATCTTAAACACAACAGGGTGACAAATTGTTGTTCATGTGACAAAGCTTACTTGAGGGTATATCCATGTGCATAATGCGTTTTTGAATATGCATGCATGCTGGTGGATGCAACAGACTGGCGGTAACCATTGGCAAACAATACCTTTCCTATCTCCACCTCTATATTAGTCAGTAGTCGATGGCTGTATTTTATTCTTGTGTGTGTATGCACACTGGAAATGTGTGTGTGAGAGAGTGTGCTTGACAATCTGCTGATGGGCTAACACCTTTTTTTCCAGACAGCCTATCCTCCTGTGTCGTCTCGCCAGAGCAATGAAGACCTCCTCAGCATGGTAAAAAATGCACACCTAGAGAAATGCACACACACACACACACACACACACACACACACACACACACACACACACACACACACACACACACACACACACACACACACACACACACACACACACACACACATTCATAAGCACAACCATGCTCACAATTCTTATTTAACAGATAGCTTTGTTATATGTTGGCCCTAAAGCAGCAGCTTAAAATTCCCAAAGCAAGGTCAAAAAATATGACTTAACAATGCAAACACAACAGCAAAATAAGCCAAAGAGGCACCATCAACAAATACTAAATTAGCTTGCTTCCCAGTCCAACCACAAAAGTCGTCCCAGATGCTGAGGAAAGCTCCACCGGGGGCCCATGCTTAAGGGTGGTTAGCTATTTTCAGAAGCAATAATTAGGGTCCATAGTGTCAAGATTTCTCTCTGGCTCTGCAAATAGCCTTTTGTATGACAACTATTAAACAGCATTAAATCAACTTGAAGAGCTTATTAGCTACACTACTTGGACACAGCTATTTCAATTTGAATATACATACAGTACAGTAATGCAGAAAGGAAAAAGAGTTGAGAGTTGAGTTGCAAGTGGCTGGTAGATTTGAATATGTTGAGCTGTTTATTTCAAGAGTAATTTTCTTGAAAGAAATGCAAAATACATACAGTACATTCACTGGAAATGTAATTATACCTATCTACGCTGAATTGATTGATTGAATTGCTTGACTCTCTAAAGACCAGTTGAACACTTTCTCAATTTTCCCCAGAACATAGGAAACTATGGAACCCTTGAAATGAATTGTTACCAAGAATTCTTATCGAGAGAAGGAGAGACCATTGACACTGTCAGAGAGTTGGTCATTTGTCCTCAAATGGATGCATGGAAACCTACAGTATGTTATAAAAATATAACAGCCATCAAAACATCAAACTTGTTACTGTGCAGCGCTGAAATCCCAAATCATCATCTATCTTTTACTTTCACTTTTATTCTTATTTTTTTCTTCTCTTGTCAGGCAGGGATACGGCTCAACACATACTTTATGTGAACATGCATCAATGTACTGTATGCTAGCATGAATGTGTGTGTGTGTGTGTGTGTGTGTGTGTATGTGTGTCTGTATTAGAATGAGTATGTGAGGATAATTTAATTATGGACCAGATAGAGCGGGTTACTGAGGTTAATATCCTGCATGCACTCTGCTCCTCTCCGGACACAGTAATTGCTTTAAGCACATTAGGAACTTTATTGACTGCGATGGCCTTTTAAGACATTACGTGTCTGCTGCTTAGTGTCAGACAGGAGTCGTCCAACTCTGCTTACTGTCTCTGTCTCCCTCTATCTCTGTCTTCCTTCCTTTCCTACCCTCCCAGCTTGCCCTCTGCTCACCCTGTCACTCTCTCCTCTCTGCCTGTGTCTCCTTGCCTGTATCTGCTTAATTGAAGGCTCTGTAAATATGATGAGATTTGTATAGAGCCTCATCCGTAGAGGCGGCTTGATGAGGTTTGATAGGCAGGTGATTAACTCCTCTTAACCCGCAGAATCATTTGTCCTCGGTGGAACAGTTACACTAATGACACCATAAAAGGCTTCTTGATGTGTCAAATTCTGGAGCAGAGCTCTGGAGAGGAAGCTTTCAACAACTCCTTCGGAAAAGTACAGCCCCCTCACTCCTCTTTCTCTCAGTTGAGATCAATCTCCCCCCCAAGTAAATCTCTCCATTTTCACTCAACTAGACCTCTTAATGAGGATGGAGGTGAATGGAGGGAGTTATTAAAAAGTCCTCACCTTCCTCCTGGGACCGCTAAAGAGGAATTATATGCAACAAAGTGCACTTACAGCCCCAGTTAGAGTTATTTCACATTTCTGTTGCCATAAATCCACATCCACTTCAGTAATGACAGGAGTGGAGAATTATATCTGGCACAGAAATAATTTGGTATTTCTTTCTTTTTATAAGGGATCTGATGGAATATTTTCATCAGTGGCTTCAGGTAAGGAAAAAAAATGAAAATTACAGATTGGAAGGAAGGTAAGGAGGGGATGAGAGACAGAGGTAAATTGATGGGGAGGAGAGGAGAAGTGAAGGAACGATGTCGCAGCTGACAGGGAGGGGAGCCAAGCAATAAGTACAGCAGACATAGCCAATGTGCAGAGATAAATGATGTAATATCTGCATGGATCGATGTCTGTACTGTCCCTCTAAAAGGGCTTCACTCTCTATAAATCACATCACCATCCCTCCTACTGCATGTGCACGTGCACACACTCAAATACACACATTCACACCGCAGATACACACAGACACACACTCCACAGCTATCTCAATTAGTATGAATGAAGATGTATGGCTGTAAAGTCTCAGTGTCTCGAGACCACTATGTAAATGTCTTCTTCCAGCTGTCCAGTCCCATCACTATGCAGATGATAGGAGGAATCAAGAAGGAATTAATTTGTTAAGATAGCACTATTTAGCTAATAAGAAATGAAGTGGCTTGACTTTTCACACGAATCCCATCATGTCCACTCATATTATGAAACTGAGATGTCATTAGTTGCACTTAGTGTGAATAATGGTCCAACTACGTCCTTGTTCAGTGTCTTTGCTAACAGTCCCACCTTGTGGCATATTCAATAATTACACATAAAAGGATCACAGACGATAACTGAAACACCTCACAATGCAAAACATTAATCCTGTTACAAAAAATTATTTTATCTCATTATGTTTGTTTCTTTTAAAATTGTGTGGATTAAAATCAGTGGTTGACCCTTCAGGAAATATTTGTCTCACACCCATTTGCCCCTTGTATATTAATTATGACAGGGGAACTTGTACACACAATGTTGGATTAACTAGACGTGGACTCTTTAATCTAGATTGGCACACACATTTCCATTGTACCTCATGTTATATTTTTAATGATGATACATGAATAAGCACATACATATTTTTAACACTGAATCTCATAAAAGACTTTGCCTTTAAGGACTGACATCTGCCAGAAAAAAAGCAGATGAAAAGAAGGGTGAGCTACTTTTGAGCTGTTAATTACAGCAGTCCTGTAGACAGGAAATGCTACTAATATAATTATTATGTTTGAATACGTTATGTTCAGGAAATGTATGTACTATACACTGTTGGCTACATGGGCTGATGACTAACATGATGTCTCAAAATATCTGGGTATGTTTGGTCTGCACACCAATAACTAGATATAATAAGTTGTCACACTATAGTCTTCAGTCAGTGTGAATATCTACTTGTGACCACCGTGTTTCTCTCCTTATAGTATCATATTTGTTTTAGAATTGTCCTTCTTGCTACCCTGTGGAGTTGTGGTGCAATGATGCATCAGCAGTTCAGACAGTGATTATCTGACTTATCTGTAGGATTTTTTTAAGTGGCCTTATGAAGACTCAAGAAATCGCAAGTAAAAATTATGATTGCTAGACCTCTTTTAAAGCTGACAAGTATACTGCCAACTGGCATCTTAACAACTTAACATGACTCATTTACAAAGCTGTCTTTGGAATTATATAGATTGTATTAAAACCATGAATTGATGACACATATAAGTGGTATACATCATCTGAAAGCTGGGAACCTGAAGAGTTTTTATTTTTATTTTTGGGTTAAATCCATTTATTACACAGATTTGCTGCAATATTTGACCATTTCTGACCAGTTCAGAATTGATAAAAAATTTTTTTAGGAATCCCTCCAAAATACCACAATAAGACACTAAGACCTTAATGTGATTTGGTATCACAAACATTTGACATTTGGAGATTTCAAATAAATGAAGAATTGCATTTATCAGCGATTGGATGGTGACCATTCTGTTTAGGAAATTGCTCAGGGGCAGCAATTGTACCAGGGTGGCCATGGCCACCCCTTGAGGGCGCCATTGAGCATGCAAAGTACAGCTGATGATGATGGAAATGTGATGATGTGGTAAAGTTACAGTTAACCAGGGTATTGAGGTTTTGACGATATGATGGCTCCTAGAAGAAAAGTCAAGGGATCACTACAGTAAGTAGGATACCTCCCCTGGTGATCATGGATCCCTGTACACAATGTCACGACATTCCATGTCATAGTTGTTGAGATATTTCAGTCTTGACCAAAGTGACTGTAGTGTGTGTGTTTATTAACTTTGATTTATTCAAGCCTAACAAAGTGTTGATAAACTCACATTCACAACTGGGAGATTAGCAATCAAGCCTCAGCATTCACAAAAAGTGGAGACACAATTTCAAAAGCTGAGTTATGAGATGCACAGTAAAATATGAGGTAATCCATTTTGAGATTCTGTTACACACCAGTCCTGCCTTTGTTAAAACAGGTGTCTTTTTTTGTTGTTGAAATAATAAATATCCCAGTTCGGAAATACTATTAAAGCGCAGAGGGAAACATACTTCATGCAGACAAAACCAATAGTAGAAACCTGTTCTGCAGCATGATGGATGATGATTCTGCCTCTCCCTGTGTGTCAACTGCAGTAGGGGAATTGTTCACTCATTGATTTTTTTTATCCAGGGTGGAGGTTAAGGGATCACTAATTTACAATTTTGGTGTGTTGGGGGTAACTTATTGATAAGACAATGTTGAAGCACCTTGACGATATCACCATTAGTTAAAGTGAAAAGATGTTTTGAAAAAGTGAGCATCATATACAGTACAGTATACACTGTGTGGCCTATCTCAAAGTTTGCTATTGTCTTCTGTCGCACAGCACAACAATGCATCATTACAGTGTGGAGTGTGAGAATAGCCACTGTCCTGGTTACAGTTGCTAGGAGTAGCATGATGGCTACTGAGTTACAAGAATACCAGAGCCATATATGGGCATGTGTCTCACAGAGATGATGTCACCACCGTCTGCAGGGGCTCCCCTCTCATTTGTGGGAATGTAAAGACAAGGAGTGGGTGTGTACTCTGCAGGTTTAGTTAAATGAAGTGAAACAGAACTTGAGGAAGAAGCATGTTACGAAAGGATCTTTAAAACCAGATACACAGCTAAAGGGGAAGTTTGCTGCTGTTTTTTCAAGGTGGAATGAGACAGCAATTGAAGGAAAGGCCCCCGAAATAACGGCATTGGCAGCTGTTTCAAAGCATCAACATTAGATAGACAGCAGTAAAGGAAGAAAGAGAGGGGGAGCAAGCAACAGAGAAAAAGAGAGGAGGAGCAAAAAACAAGACAGGGGAGAGGCTGCTTTCGTTCAGTGCTAAGAGTGTTTCTGATCTTACTGAAGGCTTCCTGTGTCAGCACCATGGGGAAGTCAGGTAAGTGGAAACTGCACCCTGAGAATATTAACTGTGATTGTATCCATTTGGCCGGAGTAAGAACTTGCTTGTTTACTGTGTGCGTTTGTGGCTTTGCTATCTTTGAAAAGTAGGACATGGCAAGGCAAACTTGCAAAAGAAAAGACTAAATTATTTTTCTTTCAATGAACTGTTAAAATAGATTTTACTGATCATTAGTTAAGATTCATATTGCAGCATGCTGAGTGGATGCTGGCTGTTAGGCAGCATTGGTATTTGTATTGTTTCTGAGTGGCTATTTCAATGTGCCTATTGTGTAAGCACTCAAGAGATTGTGGTAGGCTACTTATGAAAAGCCCAGTGAGTGATAGGCACCGGGCAGAGAGGGGGGTGATGTGGATGACGTTTTCCTCTCCATCATCTGTCATCGAGTAATACTCACTGTCTGAGGTCAGTCAGTCTTCAGGTGGTGAACTCACACTTCAGCTCGAGTTTGTATTCTGCAGCCATGCACGGATCTTCATGTTGCATCATCACGTGTCCTTTGTCAGATTGCTCTCTCTCTGGCTGCCTAACCCTTCCTGCCTCTCTCCTTTCTGTCTATCAGCCTCAAAGCAGTTTTCCGAGGAGGTGCTGCAGTGCCATAATGAGTTCAGGAGGAAGCACCAGGCTCCTCCAATGAAGCTAAGCAGCAAGTTGAGCAGAGAGGCTACCCGGTGGGTTAATGCACACACCGATTAAATTAGAAACCAATAAACATTGTCAAACTGCTCTGGATAACAGTGACAGCTTCGGCCTAACCTGTCAAATGAAATAACAACAAAATATAATAAGATATCGAGGGTCTTGGTTTGTTTTTATTGTGATTAGCAGTTGTGTTGACAATTTCTTGTTCTTGTTGTTTGAGTAAATGAAAACTTGATCAGTGCTGTCAGGAATGAAATAGGCAACTAACTGTCTTGGATAATAGACTTTCAGTCCTTTTCCTCAAGCATGGTGATGGTGCAATATCAACAGCAACATTGATTTGCTAAACAAAGTTTAGTGTTATGAATGATACAGTGTACAGTCTACATCTCTGGTAATGTGTGTGTCTTTTAAATACTGTATTTGCTGTGTAATATCTATGATGGTAAATATTTGAGTTTGCAGATAATCTACCATTGAAAGCGCAGCACAGTTCATTGGAACATGAATAATGGTGCTTTTACCTCTCCCTCTGTGTCAGCTGGCGTTTTTAAAGGCACTTAACAAAATGATGCTATCGGTTTCACCCCTCTTCATTTAAAGCCATCATTCGTTGATTCAGAGCTGCGTGTCTCGAGGATCATTAGAAGATTTATAAATAAAGTTAGGATTTAGAACCTAAGCCAACAAAATCAGTAACAAAAGCTCACTGGACTTGTAATTGAAGAGTTTGTCTTTTCATCCAAAAAGCATTATTACTCTTGTGGTGAGGAACACCTGTGGCATTTAACATCTGTGGTTTATCCACACCATATTTTAAATAGAGACATGGTGAATAACTTACCAGGTGTTGAACCTTGTCCTTGTAGTAACACCTCATATTGTAAATTTGAGTAAATACTGTCACTAAATCAACACTGTGTTGATAAAACCTATAGCTTAGCATGTACACTTTTGTTACCAAAACACAATTACCAAAAGCAATTCAGAGGAATTAGTTTCTGTGCCTGCTTTGCATATTTGTACTAGATTAAACCTTTGAGGTAAGGATTTGACATTGTTTATCTTGGGGGGTGGAGGACAGCACAGTGCTTTTAAAAACTGAGACTTCTGGGAAGCCTAAATCTAGAGAAGTAAAGAGCTTTGAAGTATGCCACTCACAGTGGAAATCTTTGCGTGCAGGAGTGGATTTTGTTGCAGGATTCATAGCAATTTCAGCAGTGCTATCCACAACTTTCTTTGTCTCTGTCCACAGTTATGCTGAAAGTCTGGCCAGCACACGGATCCTGAAACACAGCGTGGAGTCCAGTAGAGGGAGCTGTGGAGAGAACCTGGCGTGGGCCTCCTATGACCAATCAGGTACCTACAGTATATATACTCATACACACATGCTCAATATACTATTTATAAAACTGAATGATTTTGTGTATATGCCCTCTTTGTCTTCCTCTTGAGATACACATCCATACAATAGTTTAGTCTATGGGGCTTAAAGCAGACTGTCCTACCCTGAAAGTGAACAGCTGGGATGTATTTCCCCTCCACTTGGCTCTGTGTTTGAGAGCTCAGACACCATGACTCACAGCAGAAATATGTCAGCGCAGGACGGTGTGATTCATAAAACATCTCCAACAGTGCAGCACTGGGTGAGAAAAAGTGCAGCATTGTAAACAACATGTGCCCCAAAAGAGATTTGTAGCTCCAGGGGGAATTCTTCTTATATTGCTGTCATTCTGATCAATATGTACAACACAAGACCAATTTGATTGTCCTTGAAGTTGAGGTTACACTTTGTCCCGTGCAGGAAAGGATGTTACAGACCGCTGGTATGATGAAGTGAAACAGTACAACTTCAACCGTCCTGGATTCTCCTCTGGCACTGGTGAGATTTACACACAAGAGTGTTGCTCGATGGTGTTTTAAGCCCCCAATGTCTCCTTCCAGGCAGCGCTGCGACCGTTGACTTCAAGGCACCTAACCCTAACCATAACCATAACCATTGCCTAATCCTATTGTTTTTGGCCCCCAACGTTGGTATTCAGTTGGTGTCATTAGTAATCATCAAGTAATCATTAAAAATGTTCTGATATAAATATACAGTATATAACAATCAATAATATAATTTTGAAAAATTAAAAAAACTGAGAGCATTAGTTGATGCATCGATAATTATTAATAATTAGCAATTGAAATGAAAAATGTCATAAATTGAGTGAATATGTTTGGGTTTTGGACTGGTGGTTGAATAAAACAAGCAATTTGAATATGTCAACTTTGGCTTTGGGAAATTGTGATTGGCATTATAAACTATTTTTTGACAGTTAATATATAAGAAATGTATCAATTAATCAGGGTAATAATCAGTGGATCAATCAATACTGAAAATAATCATTTTCATTGTCTTGTCTCATCTCTCCTTGTGTTTCTTTCCCAATGCATTTATCTCTATGTATTTATTTCTTGCTCTTTGTTTCTCTTTGTCATTTTCTGTTTGCACATTGTCAGTTTCTCTGTCTTGGTTGATCATGTTTACCCAGGCATGGGCAAGGTTGTTGTTATTCCCCTGCTGATATCACACCTCAGTCAGTGTGTGACTGTCTGAGTCAGTGACCAGCCATGGGGGAAATCAAGGTCCTCTGTATCACTTCTCAGCCTCCATGTCATTTCAAGTCTGACCTAATACCTCCAGATGGTTTCCCATAGCCCCAGACTCTAGTGTGCATAAGTTTGTGTAACTTAATCACACATGAAGCAGATCACTCCTAGGACACATCACAATGATTCACATTGATTCATATAAAGTTGCCTGATAGAGAAAAAAAATAAGAAAGTGTACAGGTTGGTTTAGGACTGATGAGTGAGACAGGAATTAAGATTCCTTTGTCTGTAAATATTTAGAGGAACTGCACTCAGCTTCAACCATGTCCTAACAGTCTTGTTTTTTTCCACAGATTTTTCTGCCTTTAATTTCTTTATATTTTTGTCTCATTTAACTCACCACCTAGGTCATTTCACGGCAATGGTGTGGAAGAGCAGTAATAAGTTGGGTGTCGGTAAGGCTACTGCATCAGACGGTTCATCCTTTGTGGTGGCCAGATACTTCCCCGCTGGAAATATCACTAACCAGGGACACTTTGAAAACAACGTCCTCCCAGCTAAATCCACCACCTAACGATGTCTCGATCCCCAACACTTGACTCAAGCCCAAAGGCATTTATTCCATTTTCCAGGAGAGTCTGAAGTTGTCTGCCTGCACTGAAGGATGAAGGATACTCAGGAGAGCAGCACATCTCGCCTAGTAGAGATCCATACTATCTTGTATAGATTTTTTTTTTATGAAATGCACTCAGGCTTCCAGTCCTGTTTGTCATTTGAAAAAAGACCTGTGTTTGATACAGTGTTTAGAATGAAGAAATCACTACTGTCTGACATTGCTAACAAAACATTTCCAGTAACCATTTGGATTGTTTAATCTTGATTTTGATGGTCATTTACATTGCCTCTGACAGTATTTCATTCATTAATGTCAATGTTTTTTTATTTTTACACGCTGAAATACATCATCGCCTCACATCCGTATTTGAGTAAAAATGAGAATTAAGTTATTCAAAGGGACAGGCTTTATGAATTTACACTTGGAGTCATTGCTTGTAATTCAAAGCTATTGACTCAGCATGCGTGGTATGTGTTGTTGCGACTACTTGTCAAAGCCAACCCTGCAGTCCCCGGTATGTGTTTTGTACTCTAATCAGTTTTCTACAATAAAGTTGATAGATGGTCAGAAATGCAGTTGGCATCTGTCTGGGTACACTTGTGTCATCTGTATTGTGTGATATTATAAGAGAGTAAGAAACTGAACAAAAAGAGAGTTTAATTTCATGACACATTCACTTAAACTTAAAAAAAGGTGATAGCACATGTGAGTCTGACACATGTGCTGGAAAAGTGTAACTTTATGGAGTATGATTAATATAGGAACATTTTAGACAACGTAAGCAGTTGTAATACGTAAACACTGATTAATGAGCTTTTTCTGAGGTTGGTATTAAAGGGTCTGAATAATTGTGAGACTTACATAAATCTTCTGGGTCCAAAAACGATTTAGCAGTGCAAAGTATTCCTTTAATATCTGCAGGCTGCTTCTGCAAAAACATTACATGTAAAGCAATTATATGTAATGGTAATATTACAATGCAGTATTCTTGCAATGCTTCCTTTAAAAAGCCATTACATTTTCATGTTTTTGTTTTTGTCTTGCCTATTTCAGAATCCACCCAGCCGTTGGCATCTGCCACACATGAACAACATGATGATATAACACCTTTCACATTAAAAGCCCAATGAGAAAATGTTTTAACAATATAAATGATTTTTTTCATGTGAAGACCTTTTGTGTGTTCTTCATTTGCTCACACTTAAAAATATAGGGCTATTAACCCCTAACACCAGCATCAATAAAACAATAGCTTAGACTATGTTGTTACAATTGACAATGAATTGATAGATTTTACTTTAGGAAAAAAGTTTTAATAGGCCTTGTGAGTTTGCAAAATGTGAAGGACTGTGCTGCTCCTAATGTTAAAACAAGTTACAAGCCATCTGCTATCTTTTCAGTAAAAGCAATCTTACAATGCAGCCCCAGCCCACGCAGGAACAAACTTTATTTAGCAGATATTGGGGATGCAACATACAGTAGCAGCGATACAGAAGAGTCAGTGGCGTTTAGACTGTATAGGCTGGAGGAGGGGGTCAGGAGTCATATCGTCCTCACCACTCACATGGTCAGCTCCTATGTGGAAAAGGGAGAGAAAGACAGAAGAAGACAAAAGAGAAAAGAGATTCAAAGAAGAATGGTACAGTTGGTAAAAATTAAATATGAATCATTATAATTAAATAAAACTGAGTTGAAAACAAAGCTGATTTTCCTTCATTAAATTATAATACAAAACGGTCTTCACTACTATTGAAAAGAAGCAACTCTATATGCCACACTGCTTAGAAAAAATACAATTCTCTGGGATAATCAGAATGAGATGCTCTGTTTATACTTAGCCAACCTTCGCCATTAATCTAAAGACAGCTTCATCTTGCTTTCCACCCCCAACAAAATCAACTGCGTCACTTAGGCAACTCAGTTATCTCAGTGTGAGTTGTTGCCGCCACCTAGTGGGCATCAAACTACACTGATGACCTACAGAACAGTAGAGGTTGCTTAGTTACTGAGGAGAAACTCTACTTGTCATTTGTCCTCTGCTCTTTGTTCTTTACTCCACCCCCCCACCCCCACCCCCCCATGCACTCCCCGCTCACTGGCTATGACTCATTATTTTGTTCACCATCTGCCCTCCCTCTACCCTCTCACTCTTCCTCTCTCACTACCTCGTTCCCCCTCCTTCCTCCTCACCATGATAGCATTCACAATGTCATTCTTGTTGTGTTTCAGTGCACGGACTGCCTTGGCTCGTGACACATTGGCCTGAGCCATCACCAGCTCGATATCCCTCTGCTCAAGACCTCCCTCATCCACCTGATAGAATAGTATAGAAAGTGAGAAAAGAGAGAGAGAGAGAGAGAGAGAGAGAGAGAGAGAGAGAGAGAGAGAGAGAGAGAGAGATAGTTAACAACAGAATAAAAGATTACAGAACGCTACAACATACTGTACTGACATTAATAATTTGATAGGTATTCAGAAACAACAGTTTAGACAGAAAGTACCTCTTCTTCCTCCTCTTCACTCTCTTCCTTGATGGTGAGGCTGGGTGGGACAGGTGGGGCCAAGGGAGAAGAGGTCACAGGCACCTTGAATTTCTCTGCGGCTGCTTTGTGAGCCTGCTGAGATAGGTCCTCAATCTGAGAGAGGAGAGGAGAGGAGAGGAGAGGAGAGGAGAGGAGAGGTTGAGAGACAATACAATACATGAACTGAAGCTTGAATATCTAAGAAAGAAAGAGAAAGAAAGACTTACCTTTGCCTCTCCAAATACAATGTAAATGTCAGATGCTGGGCTTTTGAAGACATCTGGTCTGCTGATGACAAACAAGATACTCTTGGACTTCCTAATGGTAATTCTGGTCACACCATGGACTGGCTTTAGACCAAGTTTAGACATGGCCTACATACACATACAGCAGCAGAGAGAGTGAGAGAGAAAATAACACAAATGAAACACTGGTGTAAAATACACTCCACTTGATATATTTAAATACTTTTATACAGCCAGTAGTCAGACCTTGCGGGCCTTCTTCTCACTGCGGCTCTGTTTTGGTCTGTTTAGCCCTTCATCTGCAAAGGAGACAGACTGTAGGAAAAAAAACATATATTAATTACTTCTAAAATCTAGGACATTTTCATAAAGTAGTTTTGCTAATGTGCTAATTTGCCATCTGTCAATTTTAATAATATCACCAAATGTGACTCTAATCTTGTAAACAGCAGTTTTCACTGCTGTTTTCCTGATGCCAGACAGTTTTGCTTTTTCTTGCACACACAGGAAGCAATGCATTTTATGTTCATGTATCATAACTAGCATGACCTCCCAAAAGAAGATTCTTAAACTTCAACGACTGAAAATATAAAGCTGGTTGGGCAATATCAAGTAATCTCTGGGAAGTGCAAAAAGAAGCTTATATACCATGACTCCTTATATACATTAGGACAAATCATGTTTTATGTTCTTCTCAGCTTTAATTGTAGCGTCAAGCTCTCCCCATAACATGCATTCAAGTTTTCAGTATTTAAGCAGTTTCCTCCTAATTTCAAAATCATTGTGTTGGGATCTTGAAAAAACAAGTTTCAATCCCAATGTTACATGTTATAAAATAATATTAGAAAATACTTGTCACAAAAGAGGTTAAAAAATATATAGGTAACTCTGTACAGGGAAAAAAATGGTTTCCAATAAGTAGCATGAACAGTCTCACCTGGGGCTCTGATGGTCTCAGTGGCTCTGACTCCTCCAGCTCAGGCACTGAGCCCTCACTCTCGGACTCATTACAGGAAGCTAATATGGAACCTACACAAGAACATATCCAATACACATTTAAGTACATGTAAGTGAAGGGTACCATATCCTATGGCCATAGAAACTAATCTCCATAGTAGAAGTAATAAGGGCATTAGTGACTCATTAGTGCTATGCTGATGAGCATTCATTTTTTTTAAATCCCAAAGCTCATTTAATCAACATCAGGGAATTTAATTAGGCTATGGAGAATACATTTCATTATATCTCCATACCATGTGATTTTTATATTATAATAACACATTAATAACACACTCTTCATCCATAAATCAAAAAGTCAACTATACCATGCAGAGAATGTATGTCTTGTGTGTATGTCATGAAAGCATAGAAAAATAAATGTTGCATAGGAGGTCAGAAACAACTCACAATTGTTTTGGAAAGAAAGGTCGATCTCTTCTGCAATCTTGTGGCTGTGGTTGATTGGACAGCCTGACTGTCTGTCGGATATTTGGTGGGCAGAGAAAGGCTGTATTTCCCGCTGATTGGATGGACAAGACTCTCTCTGCATGGCTCCATTCCTGTTTCCTGCCACTCCTCTGGCCTGGGATCTGTGACCACGTCGAGGCATTCCACCATCATCCTCACTGTCTGTCTCCTCCTTAGCCAAACTGGGACCTTACAGGGCAAACAGCAAATTTATCATATTTGTATTAGGTAGCTCTCATTTGACTTTGTTTTAACAAACGTTCTGCTGATTTTGTATTGCTTCAAACCAACAAACCAGGGAAATATAGTGACGGTTTTTCTTTTTTGATAACAAACCCAATTTGCAAAGCACCCTTTTACTGTTACCAGAACTGACTGTAACAAAGAGGATAAAGGATTCCTCAGTATGTATTGCACTGTGCTATCAATCTAACAAGCCATCATTTTTATACTCACCTCTGCACCTGTCTTGTGTGGTCCATGTGCAACCTTGCTTGATTTCTTTGTGAGGCTGGATGTTGAGATTAGGCTGAGACTGGGGATGGAAAATAGAGTCTGGAACACCTGCTGAATCGAGAGTCTCAGGCGCTGGTGAAGTTGACTCCTGGGTAGGCTGGGACAGGCTTAACACCATGGCAGTGGAGAATGAGGGCGAAGAGACACTTGTGGTAGAAGTAGTTGATGCAGAAAGGACAACAGTGACCTCTTGGAGGTTGTTGTGAGGAAGAAATTGGGGATCAGGGGCTTCTTGTGTCCGGGGGGAGGTAGAGCAAAGCGGTGGGGTGGTGTGGCACATGGACTGTGAAGGCTGTTGCTGGGCTGAGGGGACAGGTTGGGATTCCTGCACAGGTGTGGGAAGATCATCCTCTGGCTCTGTTGAGGAACATGGTAGAGGGGAGGAAGAGGAAACAGGAGATGGTGAGGAAGACAGTGGAGTCAGAGAGTATGATAAGGTATCATGGGTAGGTGGGATTTGGCCAGCATCTATGTTGTTATCATTAATATCCACTGTGATTCCTCTCTGACTATCAGACAGGGGTCTGTTATCAAGCACTTCCTGTTCCTGATGTAATTCTTGGTTAATTGGTAAGACAACATTGAGGTTGTCTGGGGTATGTGTGGTAGATTTGCAGAGTCCATGGATAGGAATTTTGACCTCAGGACTGGGACTGTTATCCCCCTGTATCTGTGAACCAAACTCATCTTTGTTTGTCCCAGACGTTTTCTGTTGACAGTCCGACGATGAAGCTTTGTTGTTTGCCTTTTGGCCTGTCTTAGTTTCAGAATTGTCTGTGTCCCCTTTTGACCATCCATCTGCTGTGGTATTTAATGGAACAGAGGGTTTCTTTGGATCATCAACAGATTCAGGACTAGAGTCACCATGATTGCCTTTTTGGGATGCCCTGTGTTTGTTCTGCTTCCCTCTCCTCCCTTTCTTAGCAGCAATTGTTTTTTCTGTGCAAAGTTCCCCTTTAGGGGTGTGACACGGAAAGTGCTCTGGGACATTCTGTGCAGGAGAGGTTTTTCTTTCCTTTTTGTTCTTCCTATCCTTTTCCTCACCTCTCTTTTTTGCCTTCTCTTCTGCTTTTTCTTCCTCGTCTTTTACCCCTGAGTTACTAACAACACATTGCTGTCCTCGAAAGGCATCTGTAGTCTTTGGTTCATCAACAAGTCTGTCAGTCACAGGACTGACATCACCTTTTCTTTGGCCTTCAGTCGGAGGCTTCACTATCTCTGGTTCTGACTGGGAACCAGAATTTTCCATCTTGTCTTGACAAGCTCTACTTGGTCTGGATTCGTTAGATTTACATTTAGGAGTAAAGGAACCAAATGATCCGTGTAGCAAAGAAAATGCTGTATTACTCTCTGGAGTGATTGTCTGACACTCTGGACTAGTATGACATCTTGACTTGGCTTTATCTGGTGAACTGAGATTCTGGTTTGTTACAGCTTTGTTCATGTGAGTTTCAACTAATGGCACTGAGATGCTACAGGCATCTTCCTTTGAGGATGGTGCCTGTGTTGTGTCTGATGCCTGGTTTATGGATCTGTCTTTTTGTTCCCCTTCATCTGGAATTGTGTCAGAAACCTGAGGTGGCATCTCCTCAAGTGGAATATTAGACACAGACTCTCTAACACTGACACTCACACTCTGGGGTCTCACTTCCTCTGATAGAGCATTCAGACTTTCACACATGGCTACTTCCAAGGAGTCAAAGGCAGAGTCATTGTTATTGTTAGAATTCTTCCAAGTTTCTTGTATTTGTGTGTGCGTGTTATCTCCATCATTGTCTGGATTTAGATTACTGACATCATCCTCTGGAAATCTGGAGCTTCCATCCTCCCCTCCGCCTGCTTCTGAGATCTCCTCAATGGACTTCCAGCTAGCCAAGTTGGACTCAGAAGTTCCCTCTCCTACTAATTCTTCATCCGCCATCTGGTCCCTCTTTCCACACAGACTGTTGTTGTCTTCCTCATCCAGAACAGAACCCAGAACGTTGTCATAATTTTCACACACTTCCACAGCCGTCTGTGTGCTTTGGCCCTCTGTGTCACACATGAGCAGACTCTCATACCTCTTTCCCAGAGACAGGGAGAGTGACTCCCCTGCTCCCCACACACCAAACCCAGCCCCTGATCCTAATCCTAGACCGAACCCCAGCCCCATTCTGTCATCGCACCACGCCCCAGCTCCAGGACGCATCTCCCTGCTCCCGCCCCTGCTGTCTGTTTCTGAGTTTTCCCTTTTGGGCGAGATGGCAAGGGGGTAGTGTGGGGATCCAACAGCTCCCAGCACCCCTTCATCAGTACTCAGGGTGTTTTCTCTCAGGTTCTCCTGGGCAGAGTCACCAGGGGTCAGGGCCAGATTGTCAGCAAGTTCTGAGATGACCTCTGGAGAGGCAGAAACAGGGATATTACTGGGGTTGGGACTAGGTTCTTTGGGGCAGGAGAGAAGAAGAACACCTTTATTCAAATCATTGGTGGCAGAATCAATGCTTCTACACTCCACACTCATAGACTCAGCTGAAGTATTCCCATTCCTCTGGTCAAGCTCAATGTCAGACTCCCTGTGAATACTTGTCCTACATGTGTCCTCTGCCCCTCCAGGCACATCTGATTTATTGGAGAAAAACTTTGATAATACAAGTCTACTTGCTCCTACAGCCCTGTGGCTTTCTGGCTGATAATGACGAGGCTTGATGAGCAATTTGAAAGAGTCTCTTTCTGGTTTTTCTGGGGATTCCCCTCCTGAATAATCATTGCTCTCTTGCAAATCATCATCTTTCATCTGGGGATTTTCCTCAGCCAATTCTTCTGGAAGAACTGAACTGTTAAGGTCTAACATCTCCTGTGCAGAAGCGGCAGAAGGAGGAGAGTTGTGGAACTCAACAGCAGGGTCAGGTGGAACATAAATGACAACAGTAGTGGTGGAAGGGTTCACATGAGAGCTGTCTTTAGGGTGCTCAAGAGGGTTGGAAGAACCAGAGATATCCATCATCTCACTTTCACTCCCACTTTCGTCCACGTTGCTGGAGGACTCTGGTTGACAAGAAATAGCTTCTGAAGGACCGAATGGTGTCTGGTGATCCACTGGTTTGTCTGTGCTCATGTGCATGTGCAAAGGTTTTGTCTGATCTATTCCACTGGTTGATTCCAGTTCAGGTTCATCCAGGGGTGTAGGTTTATCCAGAGCAATGGATTCAGAAAGACAGGTCGTTTTGGGGGAATCCACAACTTTGTCTGTTGTCAGTTGTGTGTGCAAAGGTTCAGTTTGACCTGTTCCAGTGGTAGGCCCCTGTTCAGGTTCTGTTTGGACTTCAGTTAGATCAAGTGCATCCATTTGTGTGGGTTCTATTGATTGTGCATGCCTCTCAGTGCTGTATAGACGTTCATCTTCCTCCCCATTATAGGAGGCAGAATCTAATGAGTCATCTGTATCGTCTTGGAAACAGAAGGCTTCATCCAACCCCTCATTGATAGATGTCTCTGAAAGTGAATGAAGGAAGGATGCTGAGCTGTCCTCCTCTGTAGGATCCTGCACTGCTTTGTGATCACACTTCTCATCAGCCTCTTCTTGCTCTTCTTCTTCCTCTTCTTCCTCCTCTTCTACCACTTTAACCTCTACCTTAGCTTCCTCACCTGCCTCATCATGCTCTTCACCATCATCATCTTCATTATTTTTATCATTGTCACCACCGTCAGCAGAGCCATTAGCATTGCCATCACCATCGTCGTCATAATCATAATCATCATCATCATCATCATCCTCTTCTTCATCATCATCGTCATCTTCGACATCTGCCTCCTCTTCTCCTGCTGCATAAGCATTAACATCCTTCCCTTCATTGATGTCATTACCTTCTCCGATATCATTCTCATCCTCTGTGGGGAAGAGAGTGATTTCCATTGAATCAGCCTTAAAGATAAGGCTGGTGTGGAGGGGAAAGGAGATGAGGGAGGCAGGGATCATCATTTCCTCCACTGGTATATCATCAGCACAGGCTGCCTGGGAGAGCATGAAAGAACTGGGTCCGAACCTACCAAAGGCTCCAGGACAGAAGGCATCCAGGGGGCTGACAGGTGAGTCAGGGCTAAGGCTAGATGAGGCCATGGTCATGCTCTCTGTGTCAGGAGTCAAGGCAGTGGAGGGTCGGTCTGGGTGATCATCCATCTGTCCATAATGTTCCTCTGATACACATGCCTCCAGATGAAGTTTCAGGCCTGTCTGCAAGGCCCTAGAGTACTCTGCTCTCCCTGCACTAGTCTCTTCCAGTGGGCAGAGTGAGCTTTCAGACTCTCCCCCATCTTCCTGGGAGTCAGTGCTACGGCTGCTACTGCTCCTTAAAGGAGATGTATTGTCAGTCACCCAGCAAGGACGACAACTTTCTCTGGAAATCTTAATCTCTTCCTCTTTTGGAGCCTCTTCCTCCTCGAGGATCACTGTCCCTGTTATACCCATCCGTGAATTCATGACAAAATCATCAGGACGGTACAGGCAGAAGCCTCCTGCCTTTTCCTCCTCCCGTTCTGGACAAGCTCGTCCCTTTTCCTCCGCAACTTCATCTCCAATCTCCGATAATGAGCCCACAAAGCAAGCAGGGGCCTCCTGTGCTTCTTCTGTAAGGAGCAGGTTAGGAGAAGTGGAGGGGGAGGTTGAAGATGTGTAAGAGGAGGTCCAGCTGCCTCCCTCTGCTGTGATATAAGAGCCAGAGGGAGAGGTGAGAGGGGAACAGAGGTCCTCGCTATCTGAGGGAGAGCCAGGGGAGAGTGGGCAGACTGGAGAACCAGGATATGAATGATGTTTAAGGTGCAAAGAGCGGGAGGCCATCTTGATTGGGGTGGAAGGAGCTGTATAGTATAGGTCAGGGTCAAGAGATGAGGGCACACCCACTCGTAGTGGGTCAACAGCATAGGCTGGCTCAGAGAAGGACAAAGCAACTGGACAGACGAGCTCAGAAAAAGAAAGGGAAGGCACTTCGTCTTGAGAAAGGGTTTGACCCTCTTCCTGGCTGTCTTTCAAATTGTCATCTGTTCTGATTGGCTCTGGGGAGAAAGAAGAAGGGAATAGGGGGTTCTGAAAAGGGGAAGGGAGTATGATTGGGGGCTGCACAGGGTCTTTTTGCTGATCCTGCTGTTTTTGAGGGATTTGGGCTTGGTTTTCCTCTTTGCTGGTTTCCAGCTGGGTCTCTTTTGCTTGTGACTGAGGACCTGAAAAGCTTGGAATAGCTGGCAAAGGGATAGCCTGACCACTTGGCTCAACCATGGGTTTTCTTTTCTGGATCTCTGTTGTTTTGAGCAGTGTCTCTTGACCCATCACCACCCTTGTGTCAATGGTCTGTGGTTCTTGATAGTCACTCTCCACCTCAGAACCAGTCAGGACCTGGGGAAACAAATTATACATACATAATAAAGTTCATATCAGCATACCAATAAAATGTGTCTGGTGGCATATCTTCTATAAAATTGCAAACATCCAACACACAAAACACACACCTTGATTCTCTCCATCTTAACAGGGACGTGGCGGCCACAAGGTCCATGACCACCTAACTTTCCAGACAGTCTCTGTGTGTTGTTGCGATGGTCAGAGCCTTCAGGTTGGGGTCTTGGAGTACCAGAGGAGCTAGGTGTTGCATGAAATATCCGTGGTCCAAATGGAGAGGTGCATGCTGGGAGTAGCTTCTGAGGAGTACTGGGCGAAGGGCTAGAACCACTGTCACTAGGGGAGGAGCCACTGTCACTAGGGGTGGAGTCAGTAGACTGGTGTCTAGTCATGTCTGAAAAACAGGTGGGGGGGGGATGTAAAACAACAGTTTAAATAAAAGGAAGGAGCAGTTAAATTAAGGAAACTGTCTACTTTGGCATATTTATGGTAAATTTTAACTGTAGTAAGGAATTAACAAAGAAGTGAGCTCAATCTCGCTGACTGAATTATCTCAGTAACACAATACTAGACATAATGTGGAAGGCTACGCCTCCTTGGTTGTACAAGAATATACTTTTTAATCTCTTCAGTTGAACTTTTCTTCTCACACACACTCAGAGAGCTCCAAAAATATCACCAAAATGCCAGTCAGTAGATTAACCAAATATCCCTCAGCTCTGTGTGCAGATGGCTTTCGAGAGCAAAGAAATCACCAAGAATGAAAAACATAGACAGACATGAATAGGCTATTATGGATGTGTTTTTTTTAAAGCAATTAAACCTGCCTGTAGTGTTCCACCATAAGGCTAGACTCAAAACATGAAAAACAATGCTTCTACACTACAATATCTTATTTTACATCTCCAAGTTTCTCTGTCTCTCTTTCTCTTTCTGTATCAACATGCACAATTGCACAATTATCCAGAGGCAAACGAACTCAAGTCATTGAATTATGGTGCTCTCTGTCCTCTTGGCCTTCTAGGCCATTCTATCATCTTTATAAATGTCATAAGGAATGGAGAAATCACTGAGATGAAATGACAAAAAAAGAAAGCTCCAACTGCTTATCTTTAACGATTTTGTTATATCAGATTGATTACCATAACACAAAAGTATACATTTACTGAAATATCTATGAAAGATGCACTATAAGCCTCTTTTTCAATAGTACACATGGAGGGAACAGAACCTTAATTTTCTTTCTTAACTGGGCCATTGCCATGGTGACCTTAGTCCACATGCTGATAGGCCATTATAACACACAAGTGGCTTAGCTCCAGATATCACTTACTAATTCACTCGTTCTATAGCCCTTCCTTTGTCTCATTTCCTCAAAATTACTCTATAAACCCTTTTCGTATTATATAAAGCTGCTTCTCCTTGTTTCTCTTTTTGACTCTCTCGCCTCCATGTTCTTTTTTTTCTCTGCACATAGTATATCTCCTCCCTTGCTGCTCTCCTGCCCTGCCTGTGGTGGTGGCAGATGCAATCATCAGCACTTAGCAGCCTTGCCTGATTGCTGCCCCAATTACAAGCTTTCGGTGTGTTTGCGTGTGTGCTGAGTCATTTGTCAGAGACTAAAACCTGCCACTAATCGGAAAGATGCACAGTTAAGCATGTACAAAAGCCAACTCCTGCTCTACACTTACATGTGAACCCAGTCTCACGGCAGTTCATTATTTCCTCCTGCATTGTCTAATAAAAAGGCCAGGCCTAGCTTCAGTGGCAATATGCACAGGCAAACAAGAAACAATGTTTAATCTATATCTGACTTATAGAAAATCAAGCAAAACAACAACTACTTTGAACACATTAACTACTCTTTATTGGCATTAGAATCAAATGTAAGAACTGCACATTGTTGGAGCTACTGTTTTGCTAGGCTGCTAAATAAGCCAGTGACATGTATTATTTATGCTGGCAGTCTCCGTCTCTTAGCTGCAGATTCACTGCTGCTAACAGTCTGTGGATGTCTTCCTCTCTTCCCCTCCTTGGCCCGGACTGCAAGTCTTCTCTGGGAGAAGGCAGTGAAATCGAGTACCTGGCTTGCCGTAGGATGAGCAGGCCACAGCAAGCTGAGCAGACTGGAGCTGCGTCACAGAGGCTGCGGCGCTGGCCTGTCAGCCCCAAGGGGAGTCTCTATTTCATCTACTGCTCTGATTAAGCCTAGCAGCAGAGACACCCTAATAGTCTCATATGCTTATTTGTCTCTCTACATAAGAAACCCCCTTTTTAGTCATAATCAAGCCTCTAAGCTCTCTTTTTTCATCAAGTATGTGCCAAAATACAAGTTGCAACTAGAGCATCCGACAATTCGCTTTCCTCCCTCCCCTCCCAAGATTCAGGCCAAGAAGGCTTAAAATAATTCCAAGCCAATGAACAGATCAGGGCAATGATAAAGTTAGAGCAGGAACATTTCCAAAATAGCAAACCACTGTAAACTACTTCCAGCAGAGAGGAGGCAGGGCGTTTCTGTAATAGCGATTAAGGTTATCCATCATGACTGTCAGACATTTACTACAGTATACTCTACTCGCTAGCTAGCTAGCTATAGCCTATTATGTGCAATAACTGTAAATGACACAGTAGTCACAAGACTTTGTTCCAATGACGACACTCTCACTCTGACCATTATTGCCTGGCTGTAAATAAGGTGACACAATCTTGACCCTCCCAATCTCTCATCTGCACTGACACAACATTATCTTCTCCTATCTCTCTCTCCCTATTCTCATTTTACTTATTTCATAATTTCACAACGTCCGATATACAGCAGCAACGTGAGCAATAGATTTATGACAAAAGCTCTTGTGCTTGTGTGGTTTGTGTGTTCCTACAGAGTGCTGCCATGCTGCTGTGTCATGTTCCTGCTGAGGTTGGGGGAAGGGAGGAGCCACTCTATGCTTACAGCTTGCAAAATTGCTGGGGAGATGTGGATGCAGATGGGGTGGCGCCAGGGTTAAAGATGGGGCAGCAGGACGAGGGATATGGGGTGAGGAGGTTAGGGTACGGGAAGATGGGTATGGGGGCTGCAGGGAGGACAATTACACAAAGCTTTTTGAAGTCATTTAGACAAGAGAATGTTTGTTAATAGGGATTTGGTGATGAGGAGTGCATAGAGGTGGACTGGGAGTTGACAGTTCTGGGGTGGAGGCTGCTAATAGCTGGAAGCTGGAAGGGGAGACAACATGCGGTTAAGTAAGGAGGCTAACATGCAGCTGTATCACAGCTTACTCAGACTGCACATGTCAACAGACAGACAGAAATGACCCCAGCAGTTTCAAGCAGATAGTATTTACCTAACAGTCTCTTACACGTTCACTAGCCCAGTCTATATGTGCCATATGTTTTTTATCCTGCTAACTCTCCCCTCCTCGCCCCAATCTATTTAACACTATCTAATTGCTCTGCATTTCCCTCATCCGCTCTCCTCGAAATATGTCCTTGTCTGTGTTCGATCACATCTACCTGTTTAATTACATCATTCTCCCTTCTCCATCCCCAATCCCAGATGTCCTACCTGGTCCAGGGAGCCCTGTCTCCTCAGCTCCATGCTCAGGATGCTTGTCGGTGGGGACAGTTCTGTGAGAGCTCTCCCCCGGCATGCTTCTTGCTGGTTCTCTTTAGCTCTGACGCAACAATAAACCATACAGCCGGAACAGACAAGGTGAACAGGGAGAGGGAGTGAGAGAGTGAGAGTGACAGTGGAGAGGGAGAAAGAAGAAGGGGAGGGGGGACCTGAATGCTCAGCGACCCAACACTCAGTTCTTCCCTGCAGCACGTGTCTAAGTGTGTGTGTGTGTGTGTGTGTGTGTGTGTGTGTGTGTGTGTGTGTGTGTGTGTGTGTGTGTGTGTGTGTGTGTGTGTGTGTGTGTGTTTGTGTTTGAGACAGAATGAGACAGACAGACAGAGAGAGAAAGAGTGAGAGTACGAGATGGGAGTATACACTGGTCTCTCTCTCTCTCTGTGGTGCAGCACAGTGATGCTGTTGTTGTGGGCGTATGTTTTAGAGCCTCATGATCTGAATGTGTGTGTGTGTGTGTGTGTGTGTGTGTGTGTGTGTGTGTGTGTGTGTGTGTGTGTGTGTGTGTGTGTGTGTGTGTGTAGGTTCTGAGAGGGAGCTGCAGTATCCTCTCCCCAATTCCTTCTTTCCTCCCTTCCTCTCTCCCATCCTTCCACCCTGTATCTCGCTCCCTCTTCTCTGCCCCTCCTCCTCTTTCAGCCAAGCTATGACTGGATCTTGTGGGATGATGTCAGCAGATTTCCAATGCTCTCTCAGTGCTGCCCTCAACCTTGAAGGAAAGGACCAGTACTGCAAAAACAAGAGGAAAATGGAGAAATTGAGCAAAGGAGTTGGATTCAAAGAAAACAAAACCAACAGAGGGAAGGAGAAACAGAAAGTACAGACAATTAAAAGGGCTGAAACGAAACCTACAAGTATACTGCTAATTATACCATCTGCCTCCTGCTCTGATTGCATCTCCAAGGAATCAACAAGGAGACATTTTCCCCCGAGGGCAAGCTATAGCATCTGTTTCTGCTCTCCATCTTAACCACACCTCTACAGCACTATTGCTTCATCTCCTGTCTTTCCTCTACTTTTATAAATATAAAGTGAGGGTTAAATAGATAGAAAGAGAGAGAGGGGGTGGCAGCACTGAGGCAAATGATCAGCAGTGGTAGTTTCCATGGCAACCTAAAAGTTCCCATGATAAAAAGTCAGCTCAGCAGAAGTGCTGCTTTAATGGATAATGTCTAATAGCCTCCGTGCAACACGGTTGACCTTAACAAATATAGCTGCTGATAGACTTACAGCTTAAAAGAAGAAAAAAGTGTTTGTGAGTTCTTTACTTACATTATCATCTGCAGGTCTCCCATTCACTGCAGCACTTCTCGGGTATCAGTCAAAATCAGAGCAGGAACAATATGTTTTACCAATACTGTCTGTTTCATATTAAAATACTGTTTATTTTATGTATTGAGTAGCAATATAGCTTCATTGCTTTATTGAGAAGGAGACTGGCTGCACCTGCTATCCCATCAGACAGGAGATACTACGACCAAGAGGTTCAATACTGGAAGTGCTAGCTGGGCTCTTTGTCATCAGTCCATCAATCGATCCATTAATCTCAATATCGGGAAGAATGAGGTAGGCATCATGGCCCTAGATCACGTGATGGTTTATCAGAGTAACAATTGATTTTCGTTTCGTTTGTCCTTTCTTGTAACCTCATTGGCCACTGTGGCTTTGTATTATTCTTTGGCTCCCTCTCTAGTTGAACTCCTTTTCTTTCCTCTGCCCTGGCTTGCATTTGTCAGTCTTCTTCCCTCTGCCATTTAACAGCCTCTGATGTCAGAGTGCTTCTGCTGCCTGTGATGTTGTGTACCAGTTTCAGGGGTCAGCTTTCATCTGTGAGTTTTACCCCAGCTGTTGCTTCACAAGAATGTTTTTTTTTTTTTTTTTTTAAACAAATATTGATTCAGTATGAAATTTACAGAGTAGACATTAAACATGTACACATTTATCCACAACCAAAACCTGCTGCATTTATTGATTTTAATGCATCTTATTTCATGTCAAATGACCTAAGCACTGGATAAACAAAATAAACTTTTTTTTTTTAGCAAAGCTGTGAGAAGACTCAACCCTGCTCCAAGAAATGTTTGCTAATAATACTGATACACTCACACACACACCACTATGCCAGAGAGGTGTGCCACTAACTGTCAGATGTGAAATGAAGCATATTCTGTCTAAATCTTTCACCAAATACAATTGACTGCAACAAGCCCCTGACTTGATGCACCCTGAGAAAACGTGCACATCACACAGATGCCCCAACATCCTGAATCTGAATCCTACAAGGCATATAGTCAATCTTGTGGGAATTAAAAGACAGAACAAGTAAAAAATGGAAATAAAACAATTTATTTCTTTACAAGACGACACACATTCACAGAGATAATTAAGTTATTTCAATCAATTCACATGATGATATTAAGCCGCATTAACATTCTGGCCAAAATTATACAAATGGCCTGGGTGCTTCTGTTTTGACATGTCACTCGCAGATGCAAAGACTTATTTCATTTCTACAGAAAGATTCACTGTTGTGTTTATTTCCGTCTTTCTCTCTAGCTCCAAAACTCTTGCTCGTCAACACCATGGAAACAGGGAAAGCCCCACACGTTGCCAAGGGAACCAGAGTAAAAATATGATTTTTTTTTTTCTGTGGCAAAGTATGAGAGAGCTTTTCTGCAATGCTGCTCCGTTCGGAGTGTGAACGTGGGTGTGCGTGTGTACTCCCCGTGGTCCCATTCGGTTGGGAAAGCTCTGATTCAGCCGAGTCTGCAGATTTGCTCAAGACTGATTGGTTCACTTGGCCATGTCCTCGGCCACAGCCTTCCCCATTTTATCCTTCAAGTATGCCAATTTCTGCCAGTCTGTCTTTAGCTCCAGCCACTCATAATATGGTACCTGAAAGAGGACAAAAAGGATGGATTTGAAAACCTTTCTTTAAAGAGATACTGAGCAAGTACCTTTTCATTATCACTTAGTGCTTAAGAGAACGCATGTGTAAAACTAATTTTATAGTCATATATTTACAATGCTGGTTTTCACTCTCAGGTAGACATAGTTGCTCAGTTAACACATCCTGCAGCAATCCAAACCTGAGAGGCAAGCAATGCTACTATTGGCTAAGGAGAGTGCCCTAGATGAGAGAGAGAGCTTGGATTGGCCTAGATGAGACAGAGCTGCAGCAGGAGCTCTATTTATACCAGAGGCTGCAGCAGAACCCACCTGACTCTCAGCTCTACTGAAGTATTGGGTCTATTGTTTGCATTTTACTGTTAGATACAGCAGCAGTAGTGCTGCTTCTCTGCCTCTGTCCATTGAAATATATATATATATATATATATATATATATATATATATATATATATATATATATATATATATATATATATATATATATATATATAAATAAGAGAACTATTCCCTATCACTATTACTACTACTACTACTATACTTTTACTTTGAAATAACTAAACCACAGTCACAAACACTGCCACAAAGACGGATTATCCCATTCCCTTGCCTCTCCCTACCTCCACTGTTATGAAGCCAGCCAACTGGAGATGTCGCTTCATCATTGCAAACCGCCCCAGAAGGTCTTTACTCTTTGAGCAAAAGTTTGGAAATTCCCAAGCCAAGAAAGCAAGCCTAAAAACAGATGGAGATGTGAAACACAGAGCAAATCATAACTTTAAACAGCTATAGCAAAGGAAAATCAGATGCAACATTCAAAGGGAGAAAATATTCCACTATGACTCACCGCTGTGCCCCTACAGGTAAAGCCTGGTCTCCTCCTCCACTGGGAAGATGAGGGGCTTTCAGCATCAACATGTCAATTGGCTTGTTGTCACAATCCACTACCAGCTCACCATCTGATTAGAGAAGGACAAGTGTGTTGTAAAAAAGCTCTCTGACTGACTGACACAACAGAAGACTTCAGCTTTACAGAGAGATGCGGTAAATGTTGCTCTCAGTGTAAAAGTCTTGTAAAACTCCAGGAATAAAAGCAACTGACAGCATGGCATGTTATGTGATCGCAAAGTATATATATATATATATATATATATATATATATATATATATATATATATATATATATATATATATATATATATATATATATATATATATATATATATATATATATATATATATATATAAGCTACCCTTACCAATAGTCCATCCATAAACAGTGTCAACTCCAGTGCGAAGGGCCTCTGTCCTCCCACCCACCAAACTCTGTATAGCCCCTCTTAGACTGCTCTGCAGAGGGGAGAGGGGGGAACTGCTGGCCGGGACAGACAGGGAATTTGGGGAGGATGGAGTTTCTGAGGAGCCCGGATGCTCTAAGTGGAGTGTAGCAGCAATGTGAAGGAGCTTCAGCTGGTAGTTCTCCACTCGAGCTGGACTGCCCTCTACAGACAGAAAAGACAGCAGAAATCGAATGAGTATTGCCAGCCTGCTAACATTAGTGCTTTTCTTTTCCACTTCAAGATTGTTTTAGTAATCAATGCAATGCTTCATATCTGTGAGACAATGTGCATGTCTAACCAGAAATCTATTGGTGCTGCACTGCCATCTACTGAGCCAGAATGGTATTTTTGTAGTCAGCTTTGTACAGCATTTTTTAAGGATGTTAAAATATATGTAAATGAGTCGTATCATTTCAATGGTCCCAAACAAAATACCAATTCTCTTTGGCTTAATACCTTATGATGACATGACTCATCACTACTAATTAAATCATAATCTGTATAATCTCTCTAATTTGTTGTTTTTAAAATAATAAATTATAATAGTATGCACAGAATATATAACATATTTTTCTTGAGCTGAACCTAAAGAATATTTGCATCATGGATTAATATACTGTATGCATTATTTTCCTAATTAATCATTTAATCTGCACACAAAAGAATGAGTGGGAAATGCTCATCATATGTTTGCAGAGCCCAAGGTGACCTCCTGTTTTGTCTGATTACCCCTGTGTAGTCTAAAGACATTCAACTTACATTGATATCAAATAGAGAAAAGCCGCAAATCCTTCAATTTAAGAAGCTGGAACAAGTCAAATTTGATAAATGATGATAAGTGATGACATTCAATAACTAATAACTATTTTTTTTTCAGAACTATCCACTACATTTGTTTATTGTGCTTGGTGGAATATTTGTTAATGTACAATTTTACAGTTGATAAAGTTGCCATGGACTGATTTGCTGTACTGGTGTTGTTAAGTTAGGGAAGACACTTGGGGAGTGCATGAACCACTTCCACCAGCCTCTCCTACTGTAGTTTAGAGGAGCCGGTGGTTTGACAGTATGAATGTCATAACATGTGTGAGCTTAACTGTATTAATACATATGTATCTGCATATTTATAATTCCACTATTTATCAAAAACATGAAAGTATAGAAGCTATATGTCTTACCTGACAGTTTGGTAACGTGACTCTGTTGTGTGAGGGGGATGAGGTAGTGGGGCTTGGCCTGCTGCAGCACACACAGAGCCCAAACCACATCTGTCTGCAAGAAGGGCTCCAGGCCTGAGAGAGGGTGCTCCAGCACAGAGTGAACCTTTACACAAATGACAAGTGAATACATTTAAGGTAGGAAGTAGAAGCAACCATGTGCATTCAACAGAACAGACAGCCTTTAATATCATTAGTACCTTGCTATAGAAATCTTCTCCATTGCTGGGCTGGAAGTTAAGTCTGGCAAATGTCATGAGCAGATTACAGAGCTGAAGGCTACTGTACTTCTCACTGTTTGCTGTGTAGTGCTGGTAAAAAGAAATTACAGAGAGTTAAGAGATTAGAGATTGAGCACTTTTCAAAATAATGTGAATTAGAATTTGTTTTAGGTGTATGACTGACCTCAGCAAAGGCCTCAAAGAGAGGGATGTGGAGCCATTTGAGGAAGCCCAGTGATTTAGCACAGCGTGTGACATCAGCAGAAATGAGCTCAGGGACTCTGGGTAACAACTCCGAGGCCATTCGCTGAAATACCTGAGAATGGTGGAAATTTAACTTCCCTACAGACAGGAAAAGACAAAGTTGTTACGGTTAGCATTATAAAGCGTGTTACTGAGCACTAGACATTAAGCTCTTTCCCCATGACAATGTTTGCCACTAGCTCAGCATAGAGCGTACAATATTCAGGTTTAACAAATCATTAACAAACCAGTTGTTCGGACATTAAAACTTGAATTTTCCGTGTTGAATGATGGGAGTTTTATCTATGGTCTTTAATGATTTCAGGCATGAAACTTTCTCTCAACTAGCTTCCATTTCGCTACCTGATTTTAACTTTAGCTTCTGTCTGAATTCAAAAAGTAATTCTTGAAGCTATTCCTTAACACATCGTTGTATCAGGTCTACAAGGCAAGACAAAAGCAAAAGACAAAATGACAGATGGGGCAATCAAGACGTGGATATACTCTATGTTCATTTGGTTTATGCATAATGTCAATGTTACTGGATCAGTAACAACAGTGTTATTACCGTATGCAAAAGCCATGTCCAGTATTAGTGGAGTGGTGAACTCTGAGGACGGCTTCTGAAGAAGGTGGTAGGACAGACCTCTGAGCAGCGGGACAGATCTGCGGCTCTGAGCTGCCAAAGATAAACAGACTTTGCGGATCTCTTCTGCTGTAAATCCCTCTGCAAGCTCCAAAGCCTGCAATATAAACAGATAGAAGTATTACACTATGGTTTGGGATCATGGGCTAATTGTCACACTTCCATCCACAGGTGCTCTCATAGGTTTAGGGTAGATTCATTATGTGTTGTTCATAGGTGTACAGTTTTCGGACTTGCTCATCTTCCAAGACATACAGCGGCCACTGTTTTTACACAATGGGCTCTCCAGACTTCATATATATTCTAACCTGCATACTCATCAGTAACCGAGTAAATGACACTACGTTTTTAGTTATATGCTACCATTTTATACGATTAAACACAGGTGATTTCACCTTTCAATGATCTTACAACATTGCATTAAAATTCCCTTTTATAGACAGCAATTCATATTCTGTTTCCTACCAGCCTGGCCTAGTGCTGTGTAAACAGTGAGTTTAAGGCAAGGTTAACATGCTTAACTGAGCCATTAACGCTGTATTAAATGATGACAGATGTTTTTAACTCTAATACCTTGTCTTCAAGTCGGTCTATCAAGGTAGGCGACATGCGTTGTCCATTGGATATCAGTGCACTGACAGTTTTAGCATCAGCGATTTCAGTCCAGCGCAGTTCCAGCTGTTTTATTGCAGCATTCACTATTGCCACATCTTGCTGTCCTTTCCTGCCTGCTCCCCAATCTGCCAGGAAGCCCAGCTGCTTGTAGGTTAGCCTGCGGACTCGCCACAGGACCTCAGTCTGGACAGAATTGAGTACTGAATGAGTAGATGGCACACCCATAATCCAGAAGGCTTGCAAGACAGACACTAGATTGCCATTCCACACTGCAGACACCTGGAAGAAAACCACAAACAGAAATTGGTAATTAATCTTAACAACAAACACAAGTGCTTGAATAAGAGGTCAGTTACCATGATAGTGCCAGACCACCTATGTAAATGGCTTCCTTACCTGCTGAGATACAGTATCCATCATATCCAGTAGCCTTGAATCCATCATCAGTTCAGGTTTTTGTCCCTTAAACTTGCCCTTCGTCCTTAGGACCAACTGAGTCCACTTCATCAGTGCATTAGCAGCTTGATTACCATTCCGTCCATGCTCTGCCCAGGCCAGCAGGATGTCCTCTGGCACTGCTGCCTTTTCCATCAACTCGTCCAGCTCGGTGCGTGTAGGCATATTTGGAAAGGGGTTTTCTTTGGAAATTGTCCTTCCCTCGCACATTAACCTTTCTGTGACCCGTGGCCAGCCCTGAGTCCTCTGCACCTCTGCAGACCCAGCCATAGGGGGGGGCAGGCAGGCAGCAGCGGGAGTCTGGAAGGAGGCTCTGAAGAGCAGACGGGCATATCTGCCCAAGAGGCGGCCGGCCATTGGGTCGGAGAGACAAGACAGTGGCCACAGGAAGGAAAGGAGAGAAAAGGCTTCTCACAATTCAGCAGCTGGTGTCACCATCCCACACACAACCTAAGGAGGCAATGGACATTTTAGCAACAAGTGTGGTTAAAAGGAAAGGTTAACGAGTTAAAGAAACATGTCAACAATGAGCTGATCCTTCATTTGGTCAATTAAATTTAGCAACAATTACATACTGTCAAATATCCATCTTCATGTCGACCAAACCAACTTCCAATGGTCAGTTTTGATCAATGACTGTATATATTCTTTTTTTACAGTATACATACGGTTTTGATAGATACAACGTTAGAGCTCCAACGAGGGGAATTGTATAACCCATAACACAGACACTTATTCGAGGTACACAATGACAATAATGTAGCTGGGTTGAGATTAGCTATATGTAACTTTGACTGAAACGACATCCCTCGCATTATAAATGCCATTTGAACGTGAGGCCAGAGTGGACGTTCCTCCTGTCATGTAACGTTAAATCCTGACCTTGTCGCGAAAAGGAAGAAACGCCGCTAACCGGTAGCGCTTCATTTCGTCTCACCTCATAAGACTGAGCTTTATTTGCAAAGGCAGAATGCAGACAGAACTTATAACACCCTTAGCTATCATACTGATACATGACTTACCCGTAATTAACTATAACTTTGGTGAAAGCTGTTCACATGGAGCTGTCTGTAGTCGCAAGAAAATGACGTCAAGGGGCAGTATCACATGACCCGCGGATGCAGCTGTGATTGGCAAGAAATGTTCGACTCATTCCAAATAATTTGTACTCATGTACTACAAACAAGCAAAGTCACAACTAAAATGTGATTCTCTAATATTATGCTAAGGTTGGGTAAGTAGCGTTAGTTCCGTTTACTGTCACAACCATAGACAGTATATAATGTCACAACAAGGTCACAACTGGAGTGACAGCTCTTGTGTAATTAGCTAGGTGTCGGGGCACTCAACATTAACATTAGCAAAGTTTGGATAATAATTTTACTCTCATTTCTAGCTAACGTAGGGTAAAATAATGCAGTCTGTTATGTAGTTTCTAATATTTCGTGATATAAATGTAATTGGTAAAATATTATAACACCTTAATTAAAACTAACTATATAGTAGGGCTGAAACGATTCCTCAAGTAACTCGAATAATTCGATTACTAAAAATCCTCGATGCTGTTGTTGTTACCAACGTTGTATCGCTCACGGTGTTTCCGCCTTCCGCACGGAGAATTAATACTGTCGCACACAGGGCAGACGCCGCTGGCTCGTTCGAGATGAACTGCGCCTCGCCTGCAAGTAAGTGGACGAGAGCAGGCGACAGCAGCAGGGGGCGGTGACAAAAATCCGCTCTCAAGTCGGACAGTTTTCCAGCCGTTTCAAGCAGCCTTCAGGCTGAACAGGAAGTGACAGAAACACTGTCTATGATTCCGATTTAGTAAAATGTTATCAGACCTATATATCAGCTTGTACACAGTCTCCAGTTGTTTTTATTATGACAGAGTAGCTCTCAAAATGCTCTACATGCGAGCTGTTGCTGATTTTAATTAACAGCACACTGATCCATAATCTGAACAGATTTAGTCTTTATGACTTCTAGACATAACTATCAGTCACACAACATGTGTTTTGTACAGAATAAGCTTTGTGTTGACTTTGGGTCAAATTGACCCATTTTCAATTTTTGTTTTAAATCAGAAAATATGGGACGTAGAAATAAGCGCTGAAAATGTACAGAAGAAAAATTTAACAATTTAAAATGTTGTAAAAAGCAAAAACAAACTGTGAAAAAAAAGGCGTTAGAAACGTCGAAAAATAAGTGTTTTTTTTCAAGGTTGATGGGAAGACAACACAAGGGTTAAATCAGACAAATCGCAGTTAAAATCCCTCAATTCAAAATCAATAAAAAGTTTATATAAAACGTCATCATGTTGAGTCAATTCTGAACCAATCAGCTGTTAGATCAGCTGAGAGGCCGGCGTTTCCCAGCATGCTCTGGGTCCGCCTGGGTCTTGCAGTCGGTGGAGAGCAACTGCGGCGCCTGGCTCTAAAAACTGCGGCCACCTTGATCTCGTGAGATTATCGTTGCCCAAGTGTGCATGACGTCAGAGCAAGTCGGGATCAAGTCAGACACAAATCTAAAGGCCAGGACACACCAGGCAGACGGCCGACCATCGACAGAAAAGCCAGTCGAGATGATCAGTCGGGTCCCCGAGGTCCAAGAAACTGCCTCGGGACACACTGAGGCGACACCGACTTGAGAAACGTAATACGTCTCCATAGCAGCAGGCGGCGCTACTCTGTATTGTTGCCCAAGAAATGAAAACCGGCAGCTGATTGGACGAACGCGTCACATGGGTTTGTTTTCTCCGGAAATTCAAAGCCAGACTGTCATGATGGCTCGTTCAGAATAGGATCTCATATTGTAGCTACTAAAATAGTTCACTGAAATATGTTTCTGAAAACATTTTATGCGAGAAATAGGCCGTGCAGTTGCTGAATCTGTCTTCATTTCAGCTCAACAAAGGTCAGTTTAAAAGATTTTCGTCAGATTTTGAGAGACTCTAGTCACGCTCATTCCGCTCGCCATATCCAGTTGAGTCCCAACTGCCCTGCCTCCGACTGAACATGTCAGGTCGGCCAAAATGAACGCCGACAGCCCGCCAGACTAACGACGGCATGGGACACACCGAACAGACTCGAGTCACTGACCTCGCTAGACTGTCCAACGGCCGATTATCGGCCCTGTGTGTCCCGGCCTTAACCGGCATGCATTGGGCACCGATCGCCTGTGATCGATTCTGCGCAGACCTGGCTCATCTCAAACGAGCCTAATGCCATGAAGACTGATTACAAAATGAAGAAAGAGCGTAAGAAAAGAGACAGACTGGAGAAAATGACAGAAAGTGTCCAAAGTTTGGAATCAGTTCAAACGTAATTAAAACGAAAACTCTGTACAGTGTCCATCCATCTTCGTCCGGTGTCGGGTCGCGGGGGGAGCAGCTCCAGCAGGGGACCCCAAACTTCCCTTTCCCGAGCAACATTAACCAGCTCCGACTGGGGGATCCCGAGGCGTTCCCAGGCCAGGTTGGAGATATAATCCCTCCACCTAGTCCTGGGTCTTCCCCGAGGCGTCCTCCCAGCTGGACGTGCCTGGAACACCTCCCTAGGGAGGCGCCCAGGGGGCATCCTCACCAGATGCCCGAACCACCTCAACTGGCTCCTTTCGACGCAAAGGAGCAGCAGCTCTACTCCGAGCTCCTCACGGATGACTGAGCTTCTCACCCTATCTCTAAGGGAGACGCCAGCCACCCTCCTGAGGAAACCCATTTCGGCCGCTTGTACCCTGGATCTCGTTCTTTCGGTCATGACCCAGCCTTCATGACCATAGGTGAGGGTAGGAACAAAAACTGACCGGTAGATCGAGAGCTTTGCCTTCTGGCTCAGCTCTCTTTTCGTCACAACGGTGCGATAGATGGAATGTAATACCGCACCCGCTGCGCCGATTCTCCGACCAATCTCCCGCTCCATTGTCCCCTCACTCGCGAACAAAACCCCAAGGTACTTGAACTCCTTCACTTGGGGTAAGGACTCATTCCCTACCTGGAGAAGGCATTCCATCGGTTTCCTGCTGAGAAGTACAGTGTGTACAGTGTGTCTACTGCAAATTTGATCTATCTTACCACAATAATAGCACGACGTCAGTGCTTCAGCATCTCAACAGAAAACATTGAGTCTAACTTAATCATCCATTCCACGAAGCGGACCCGACAAAAGTAAATCACAGAGTCATATGGACGATGAAACTACACCAAACACAACAACTACCAAAAACAAAGACAAGAAAATACGTAGTGGTGACCACAATGTGATCTAAAGAGACGAGGTGTTGACTATCCATTCGGAAAAACAGCTGATTGTTGCGCACCATTTTCTCTCACTCTCTCTTCACGGAGAAACAGCTGATCAACGATCTACTAGCATAAGTGTAACAGAGCTGTGTAGCATTGTATATAAATAAAAATAGGTTGAGTATAACTAATATTTACATATAGGCTTATATACAGATCAGTCTCAGGTTGAAACTTGTAGTTCTGAAAGTTAAGTTGCAAAGGTAATGTTTATTTATGTTTAATGTATGCCTAGTTTGAGGTTATTGCATTTCAGAAATGTTTTCTTTAAAAACAATGTAATATGGCACTTAAATGCACTTAATATGTTTAGTTTTTTGAGAGATGATATTGTAAGCAATGAGGCAATAAAAATGTTCCTTTTTCCGAAAATTAAACCAAACTATTATATTAGTGTATATATATATATATATATATATATATATATATATATATATACATATATATATGTATATTAGTGCTCTTCAATAAAACAAAAGTAATTCTTATCCGATTAATCAACGGAATAATCGGTAGAATACTTGATTATTACAAAAATAATCGATAGCTGCAGCCCTATATAGTATGCATGTATAATACACATACTATATAGATATAGTATTAGTTTTACTTGCCCAGGTTTGAAGTAGTTCCTTGATAATTTCGTTTGGACCCCAATAAGACATGGCTGAATTGCAAAGGCCCTGGTTGAAAAAAATTGCTGTTGCCCCCCATTTTCTTTAATGTTATTAAATTAAACACACATTTATTTAAAAATACGCACCGTGTGAGCAAAACATTAAAATAAATGTTTTAAATGGTCTCTCCAGCATTTTAATATCGCACTTCCATAATTCTCTATCTGTGCCTGTCTCTCACTCTTACAGTATGTTATCCCATCATCCCCTCTATTCTCTCCCTCCTAACACACCTGTCCCCAGTAATGTGTAATTAGAGCTGATAAAATCAGGCTGATGACGTTGCTTTGATTACTCAGCCACTGTCACTCTACAGCATAACTTTACAGTACAGAACGATATTGACTCTCTTAAACACATCTTATCTTACCTGGCTCTTATTTACCCAGCATGCAACATGTTCTGAGCAGTCAGGGTGACCTCCATTTTTACTCACTTCTCTTCAATACAGGATAGTACGATATTATAGGAGTCAAAATAATGCATTTTTTTAAATAGGAGTTATGTTCCCATTTTGTGAAGTGATTTGCCTTACTGTGTTGAAATTAGTTGGCTGGATGTGTGGGACATATCTTGTAAAGGCAATATTACAGATTAAATATATTTTATGATAGAGTCACTATCTGCAACTGTATCTACAATAGTGTGCCTTTTTTAACCTCTACAAATGTAGTGGTCCTTTGTAGTTCTGGATATTTAGAGAGCATGGTAGAGAGGCCTGCTGACGCCTATCTGCTATAATGACCCTCATCAGCCGAGCACAGTGCTGGGCTTTAATGTCACTCAACAATTGTGTTCTTGATATTCTTGAATAATCATTTAGGTCATTTTATTTTTGTGTCATTAATAAAACATTGTCTGTTATCCAAAAGCCCCATAAGCAAAACTCAATTTTAGTAGTAGAATCCTCCGTCACTCTAAATTACTGTCTGTTGACAAAATGACAAAAAAGGACCTGCAGGGAGGAGTGTATTAATCAAATGTGGTTAACAGAAGGAGTGTGTGGTCTTCAAAATAAACACATAGCCAGACATGTGCCACTTAGCCTGCAGGAGGAGGAGGAAGAAAACACCTGCAGTGGACATGCTGACACCATTAACTTGCCTCTGTAGTTGGTGCTACCTGTTGTAGCACTGCTAATGAGCTGGAATTGGCATTAGGTGTGACTAATGATTAACTCCAGCTGCAGCCTGATGTCTTCTCCCTTTGGTTTTGGTTTTGTGGTGCTGCAGGGCATCACTGACGCCTGTCAGGCTGTGGATTGTGCACGATTTTTTAAAAGTTTTTCGCCCGTCTTAGTACATATTGCGCATATGGCAGCAGAAAAAGATGAATGCTTACTATATCAATGCAACCAATTCAATTTCAACCTCCAGAATGACTCAAGGCCAATAGTAGACTAGTAATAGTTGTGTAGTGGAGCATTTATTAATTGATGCAGTGCAATGTCAGGCACACTACTAGGAATGACATTGGTCTGTATTAACCTTCACTGTTCCTCTGGTCTTTACTCACGTCAGTTTATCAGGAAAAGAAACGTGCAGAGAGGAGATAAGAGATACCAGCCTAGCTTGTGATATGAGTGTATGTGTGTGTGTGTGTGTGTGTGTGTGTGTGTGTGTGTGTGTGTGTGTGTGTGTGTGTGTGTGTGTGTGTGTGTGTGTGTGACCTGCCTAGGGGTGACATTGTTTTACGCAGGTAGTCGTATTAAAGTGCGTGTTTAAACATAAATGTGTGTGGATATGTCCAAAGCAAGTTTGTGCGCATGTGTGTATAAAAAGGGGAGTTGTGATGTATAAAAGGCTTCTCCAGAAAATCTGTCCTGTTTCTAACCATTGTGTGTGTGTGTGTGTGTGTGAGAGAGAGAGAGAGAGAGAGAGAGAGAGGGAGAAACAGAAAAAAAGTGTGTGTTTGGGACTGGACTGTAACTGACAAAATTTCGGGGACCAAGAAGAAGGATCAAGTGGTCTGGACCTCCATTGATTTAGGAGAGCAGTCCCCTTACAAACCTGCAACCATGAGTAAAAAGGTAGGCGACCCACCCAGCAGATTAGCTGATGACCATTCACCTTGTTTAGCATTAGTTGGGCTCTTAGGTAGTACACTTTATTGAAAACCCTTGATCAGACCTTGCTTACTTTACTATTACTTTTTATCTGCCTTTTTGTTTATCTTTTCTTTCATTTTCTTTCAGAATGCATTTTCTTAGACTGGCATGGACATAGTGTACTCCACTCTATGAAGTGTTGTTTTGTTTATTTACAACAAGCCAAATGTGTATGCAAAAGTGTTTAATGCAAATGAGCATGCAAATATTTTAATTCAGTGAGCTGTTGGTCAAATAATGACCTAAGAGTACCTTTTGAAGATCATATAATATAGATCAGATATATAAAAGTGCTACATTTGATACACATATCATCTAGAGTGCCAAGCCACAAGGGGGCGCCTGGTTAGCTCACTTGGTAGAGCGTGCGCCCATAGACAGAGGCTCAGTCCTTGCCGCAGCCGCTGCCTCTGCCAGTTCGGTTCCAACCTGCTGCCCTTTTCTGCATGTCATTCCCTCTCTCTCTCCCCTTTCATGTCTAAATTGTCCTAACAAATAAAGGCCTAAACATGCCCAAAATAAATAATCTTTTTTTTTTAAGAGAAAAAGAAAAATAGGTACGTTGCTTGCATAAATATATGCATGTCAATTTTCTGCATTTAGGACACCTACAACATGTTTGAGATGGATGGAGATATGGACAAGAAGAAGAAAAAGATGAAGAAGAAGGAGAAACTGGAGGGCATGAAGAAAGAAATGGATATAGTAAGTAAAGACAGAAGCCTCATGGCTGCACAGTACTCAGGATATGTAGTAATGAACTGTCTATGGTTTTTCTCTGTCCACTTATAATAACCAGTTATGAATGAATCACCTTGATTCACTCTGAACTGCCCTTTAAAAGTTTTTTCGTCCGCTTGCCCTGACTGAATTTTGCGATCTGTCTCCTCCTGCAGGACGACCATGAGATTACAATTGAAGAACTAGAAATGAGGTACAACACTAGTGTTACCAAGGTAAGACTTTCTTTCTGTAATGTCTGTCTTTTGTTAGAGTCTTGTATTTTTTCACTTCATTCTCCTTTATCTTATGCGCTTAATTACCTTTTCTCTTCACCCATATCTAACACACACTTTTTTTTCCCTCTCTAGGTCCTTTAGGTTCAGGTTCATTTTTTTGTAGTGTCTTTTTCCCACCATACTCATTTATTTAATCCTTCTTTTCTGTTCTCCATCCACAGGGTTTGACCTCCACCTTTGCCAGTCAAGTCTTGGAGAGAGACGGTCCTAATGAACTGAAGCCTCCCAAAGGAACTCCGGAGTACGTGAAGTTTGCAAGACAGCTGGCCGGAGGGCTGCAGTGTCTGATGTGGGTCGCAGCTGTCATCTGCTTCATCGCCTTTGGAATTGAAGTTGCGAGAGGGAATGTCACCGCCTTTGACAATGTGAGTTATATTTCCATTGAGAGTTTTTTTTTCACCTTTTAGTGCACTATTGAAAATAAAATTGAGAAAGACTGAATCTATGGCTTATGTGGATTGGTTTGAGCAGGAGGGATCATAGAGGGACAGAAATGAAGAGATAAAGAAAGGGAGGACAGCAATTTGTCATTGCTAGCTGCCTGTTTTTATGGTTACATCTTTTTTCTCACTCCAGCTGTACTTGGCCATCACCCTAATTTCTGTCGTCGTGGTGACTGGCTGTTTTGGTTACTACCAAGAATTCAAGAGTACCAACATCATTGCCAGCTTCAAGAATCTGGTACCACAGGTAATTTGCCCATAAACAATGAAAATGAGGCCCTTTTTATCTCTTTCCTTCCTCTCTTGTTTCCCTCTCTCACTCTGTGTCTTTCTTCATGTTGTTCATCTCCTTTCATCTTTGCTATTTTTACTCTCAAATCTCCAAAAATAGCAAGCCATTGTGATCCGTGACGGCCAGAAAAACCAGATCAACGCCCACCAGTTGGTAGTGGGGGATTTGGTGGAGATCAAAGGAGGAGACAGAGTCCCTGCTGACATTCGCATCATCAGTGGTCAGGCCTGCAAGGTACATCACACACATATACTGTATATCCATACATACATTTGGACAAATTAAATGTGTCAGGATGCAAGTTTAAGTTCAGACTTTGACATGTTTATTGAGTCCACAAAAAAATCATTATATTTCCTTCAAATGTCTACATTTAGTCAAAGTAGGATTACTGGTAACTGAAATACAACTTTAACCCTTGTGTTGTCTTCACCGTTGTCCATGAACTTGTCATTCCGGGATTGTCAGTGCCGCTTTTTTAAACGTTTTTTAAATTCATGGTCAATAAAGGACAACACAAGGGTTAATTATAGCATCCTCAGTAGGCCAGCCAGTGTAATGTACCTAGAATTTTACAGTGTTCAACAGCATATGAGGCCAGTTGGTGTAATGTTTTTGAATACATATAAGACAGTGAAAGACTAAATGTGTGGCCCAGTTAGACATCCTCCCTTCCTACCCCATGTTATCTTGTGGACATGTAATGAACCTTTTGTGAATATACTTTGTGTGCCAGGTGGACAACTCGTCCTTGACAGGCGAGTCTGAACCACAAAGCAAGACTCCAGAATGTACTCATGAGAATCCACTGGAGACCAAAAACATTGCTTTCTTCTCCACAACCTGTCTGGAAGGTACAGTAAACAGTACACACTGTACATGCGTATAGATATCCTGGACTAGATATCATCTATTAGTTTAAGTATTTGTTTGTTGGTGAACTTAAGAATAAGCTCTCTTCTCTTCTCTTCTCTTCTCTTCTCTTCTCTTCTCTTCTCTTCTCTTCTCTTCTCTTCTCTTCTCTTCTCTTCTCTCCAGGTGTAGCTACTGGTATAATCATTAACACAGGTGATCGTACTATCATTGGTCGGATTGCCAGCTTGGCGAGCGGCGTCGGGAACGAAAAGACACCCATCGCCATAGAAATCGAACATTTTGTTGACATCATCGCCGGTCTCGCAATCTTTTTCGGGTTTACCTTCTTTGTGGTTGCCATGTTCATCGGCTATGCCTTCCTGGAAGCCATGATCTTCTTCATGGCCATCGTGGTGGCTTATGTGCCAGAGGGGCTACTTGCTACGGTTACCGTGAGTCACTGCAACAAATGTGAATTACTGTCTAGTTTCCCTGTATGAATGCTCATTTGGGATGATGGCACCAATGCAAAATCACATCCTGTGTATTAGTAAATAGTATGCAAAATGAGCGTGGATGTTTTAGTTCATCACATGTGCTGGAGGCTCTATATTAACCTGTCAGTCTGTAACAGCCTGTGTCTTTGTTAACAGGTATGTCTGTCACTGACTGCTAAACGACTTGCCAGGAAGAACTGTGTTGTGAAGAACCTGGAGGCTGTGGAGACGTTAGGTCAGTTTGTCTGAACACCAGAAACATCCTGTTCCTGACAGTTTTGTTGAGTTCAGGGACATAACGTTTTGGTCCCTATTAAGTTATTGCAGCATGCATGTGTGTACAGTATATATGCGTTTAACCTTTAAACTGTGTGTGTTTAGGCTCCACTTCAGTGATCTGTTCTGATAAGACGGGCACCCTGACCCAGAACAGGATGACCGTAGCTCACCTTTGGTTTGACAACCACATCCACGCTGCCGATACCACTGAAGATCAGTCAGGTATACACATGAAAAAAAGTTATTGTTATTGTTATAATCAATACAGGCTATAATAAGCTAACTTGTAGATGGCTATTTACACTGTTACATGTTTTTTATAAAAGGTTGTTTCATGTTATTTTACATTTGAGTATTCTTTTATTGTGTGGTTTCCAGGCCAGAGTTTTGATCAGTCATCAGAAACATGGCGTTCAGTGGCGAGAGTGGCTTCCCTGTGTAACAGAGCTACATTCAGACCAGATCAGGAAGGTGTTCCTATTCCCAAGGTACAAGTTCAGCATTTGTCGTCTACATCCATTTGAGCTGGCAAAATGTCACATCTTGATGAAAAGATTTGTTCCTTTTTGTCTCTTTGGATCTCACTTTCACCATCTCATACAGAGGCTGGTGGTAGGAGATGCATCAGAGACTGCTCTGCTGAAGTTCACCGAGCTCACTGTGGGGAACGTCATGGACTACCGTAATCGCTTCAAGAAAGTGGTGGAGGTGCCCTTCAACTCCACCAACAAGTTTCAGGTGAGAGCAGGGCTTTGTACAATTTTGATCAATTACTACACTGTAAACCAGATAAGTGGGCAAAATATATATATTTTTAAATATTGAATGCTATCATCTGAATTTCCTACTTTGATAATGTGATACTACTGTACTATAATCCTGTGATTCACGGTGGATCCAAGAGCTCTGGTTTATTTGATTCAGCTTCTGTCAACCACCCCTCTCTTCTCCAGCTGTCTATCCATGAACTGGAGGATCCTCTGGACCTACGCTACCTGTTGGTGATGAAGGGAGCACCAGAACGTATCTTAGAGCGTTGCTCCACCATTTTGATTAAAGGCCAGGAGCTGCCTCTGGATGAGCAGTGGAGTGAAGCCTTTCAGACAGCTTATATGGACCTGGGAGGACTGGGAGAGAGAGTACTGGGTTAGGGAGTACTTCTTATGACCTTGATGTTTTCCCAAAACTATCATTTCCCTTTTGCTTACAGTATATTGAAAAAAAACCTTCTTTAATCTGAAGTTTTTGCAAGCAAATGTTACCATTTAGTTTTGTAGCTAATAACACATTAATTAGTACATATACATCTTCTGCAATACACAATGAGAATTAACTATCTGTTGTTCCTTTTTTTTCTCCCACTTCCAGGTTTCTGTCATATCTATCTGAATGAGAAGGAGTTTCCTCGTGGCTATCCATTTGACCCTGATGAGATGAATTTCACCACGTCAGGACTGTGCTTTGCTGGTCTCATCTCAATGATTGACCCCCCAAGAGCCACTGTACCTGATGCAGTGATGAAATGTCGTACTGCTGGTATCAGGGTGTGTTTACATTGTCCCACATACACGTAAACGGCTTGTTTGGGCTGTTTTAGATTCTTTTTTAAATGCTTGCAAGAGACTGCGTTTTCACATTGTGAATTTATGTATATCTCCCTGTCTCATAACTTTTTTTTTTGTATAACTTGTAACTTTAGGTTGTCATGGTGACTGGGGACCATCCAATTACAGCAAGGGCAATAGCAGCTAACGTTGGTATTATCTCCGAAGGCAGTGAAACAGTGGAAGATATAGCGCAGAGGAAGCGCATACCTGTCGAACAAGTCAACAAGAGGTATTTGCATAACTGCTGTCCACAGTGCTCATCTCTGTTACAAATCAAGGATCTGAGGGTCTATCCAGTATAATGTGTATTTCTTATGGTGTGACTACAACGCAGAACTACAGAATCCTACATCGTCTTGTACAGATTCACTGGACTGTTGTGTCTGAATGCAAGCTCGTGCCTTTGTCTATTTGGATGTAATGTAACTCTGTCTGTCACTGGGTTGTGTGTGTGTGCAGGGACGCCCGTGCCTGTGTGATCAGTGGTGGTCAGCTGAAAGACATGAGCAGCGAGGAGCTAGATGACGCACTGCGAAACCATCCTGAGATGGTGTTTGCAAGAACATCCCCTCAGCAGAAACTGATTATTGTGGAGAGTTGTCAACGTCTGGTAAATACACACAAAAACATACACACCTCTCACTTTACTACCTGTGCCCTCTTAATCTTGTGATGATTGAGTGACATTTATTTCATAATTTAAAAAACAATATGCCTCCAAAGCAAGTTTCCTATACATATAATTTTAAGGTTATCAAGGATAGACACTATGAAGCTAACATTTTGTTTCAATGTGGTCCCCTGGGAGGATTGTGTATTAGGAAGCAGCAGAAAAAAAGAGATTGGTTTGCATGTATTCATATCCAGCTTGAATGATCAGATTATGTTTTCAGGCTTGTGTCTGATGTTTTCATCTTTCATCCCCCCAGGGCTCCATCGTCGCCGTGACAGGTGACGGTGTGAACGACTCTCCGGCTCTTAAGAAGGCTGATATTGGTGTCGCCATGGGGATCGCCGGGTCAGACGCTGCCAAGAACGCTGCAGACATGATCCTTTTGGACGACAACTTTGCTTCTATTGTCACTGGAGTAGAGCAAGGTGAGACTCAAAAGAAAAGAAAGTCCGTGTGTTTTGACAAAACAATCTTAAAACTCAAGGTTCACAGTCTGGGAGACGGCTCGCTTTTCACCACTTGACCGAAAAACTGGATCTCTGCACGTGTGATGGTGGTCGTATGGTCGTACCCTTCCTCTGTTCATGAATGTCTCTGTTTTCCATATCTTGTCTGTTATTTTAAATATTATCAATAAATCTGAAGTGAGATTGCCATACAGTAGGCCTACCAGCCCCTAAAACTCAAGAGCGCTTTTTTATTTATTTTTGTTAACAGATTGTTATCTTGGTGGTTACTAATACAGTAAAGGACGTATAAAAGTGAAAAGAAATACTGAAAAACTGTTTGTATATTTACAGACTATATTGAGCTATTTTATTGTGTGTGTGTGTGTGTGTGTGTGTGTGTGTGTGTGTGTGTGTGTGTGTGTGTGTGTAGGCCGTCTTATCTTTGACAACCTGAAGAAGTCTATCGCCTACACACTAACCAAGAACATTCCTGAGCTGACTCCATATCTGATCTACATCACAGTCAGCGTGCCTCTTCCTCTGGGCTGCATCACTATTCTCTTCATCGAACTGGCCACTGACATTGTGAGTAATTATGTCATTAGTACCAGTTCTTTTCTCAATTATGGTCATTACACTGGCTATTTTTTTTCATCAAAGATGATTGTGTCTATTTGTTTGTGGTTGATACTGAATCACCACACATTGGCCTTATCCTTTACACAGAGTGATTTTGTGACTTTAATAGCAAATTAGCATCATAATCTTCCTCGCTCCTCTATCTGCTGTGATATATTGCTTTTTATTTCTGTCTCTTCTGTAGTTCCCCTCTGTCTCTTTGGCTTATGAGAAAGCAGAGAGTGACATCATGCACCTGAAGCCCAGAAACCCTCGTCAGCATCGTCTGGTAAACGAAGCCCTGGCTGTGTACTCATACTTCCAGATAGGTGAGACTGTGTGGCTGTGTGTGTGTGCGCGCGCGCGTGCGTTGAACAAAACATGTATACGGTTTCTTAATCCCAGTTGCATTAAACTGAATACAACAGACAAACCTAAAGGTTACCTGAATGTATCTCCAGCCCTATGAATACATGTATAGCCCGCTAACAGACTTTGCTAGGCACGTCTTCCACTGTTACACCCTTGTATAATAAAGCAGATAAGACAATACCTGTAACAAGAGTGCACTCAGAATCCCTATGGAGGAGGCTGAGCTACTGTGCTCTCTGTATACATTCTTTATATAGTATTGACCCGTTTTTCACTTCTTGTTTCCCCTTCTTTCTTTTTTTTCCAGGAGCCATCCAGTCTTTTGCAGGTTTTACAGATTATTTCACAGCCATGGCGCAGGAGGGCTGGTATCCACTCTTGTGTGTCGGCCTGCGTTCTCAGTGGGAGAACGTTCATCTTCAAGACGTACAGGACAGCTATGGACAAGAATGGGTTAGTACAGACTTCTTACCGCTCGACATATTTCGTCTCACGTGTTAATCCAACAGAAAGTGGTTGGTTCAAGGAATATCTGTATTTTTATCAGCAAAGTAACCAAATAACTCCCTTATTTCCTCTGCTTACAGACCTTCAGTCAGAGGTTGTACCAGGAGTATACGTGCTACACTGTATTTTTCGTCAGCATAGAGATCTGTCAGATCTCAGATGTGCTTATCAGGAAAACTCGTCGTCTGTCTGTGTTCCAGCAAGGCTTCTTCAGGTCAGTAAAGACCCATCCAAAACATGCATCGCTCGGCATAATGTATCTTAATAACCAAAGTTATAGCATTAACATTTACAGGGTTAATTCTGTGTCTGTATCATGTTAACATTTACACGTCCAAAGCTTATTTTCCATTCACAGTTATTGGAAGAATGGGAAGAACAGGAAAACCTGCCATTATTCCAACTCCAGTGTGTTCATGCATTATTATTATTGTTGCTAGTCTTGTAGTTACATCATTAAAACTAATTGGGGGAACTATATACAAACTGAGTATAGCTTAGTTTGTGATTTATGAATAGTTTGTGTGGAAAATTGGGCAGTTATTTTATTGTGTTTATTTGTGTGCAGGAACCGTGTCCTGGTTTCTGCCATAGTCTTCCAGCTCCTTCTGGGTAACCTGCTTTGTTACTGCCCTGGAATGCCCAATATCTTCAATTTCATGCCTATCAGGTAAAGGCACACAGTGGTGACCATCTGAAATCAAAGCTCAGACTGGATTAGAAGGAAAAAAGTGGTCTGTGTGTTATGAATTGAGAATACAAATTTTAATTGAAACATCATGAATATAGAGCCTGCAGGTATAATGTCATTTCCCACTACAATAATGTAGCCTGTGCTCTAATGCTACATGCTGTTTTCTCTCCAGAGTCCAGTGGTGGTTTGTTCCGGTTCCATATGGTATTTTAATCTTTGTCTATGATGAGATCAGGAAGCTAGGAGTCAGAAGATATCCAGGAAGTAAGCCATGAATCTTTATCCTTCCTTCGAACCATTCAACATCCTTTTATCAATCATCATTAACATGTCTGCAAATATTCAGTATTCATTAATCTTTGGCTTTTATCTCAGGCTGGTGGGATCAGGAATTATACTACTGAGACCAGAGAGGCTCTTTCATCTATCCATCCATCCATCCATTCATATTCATGAAAGCATCATCATGCTGCAAACTTTGTGATGCATGTATTTATATGTTAAACTAGTGTAATATTATGATGTTATTAATATTCAAGAATAAGTAAATAATAAAAATAAGTAAAATGCCTACATGAGTAAAAAGGTAATAATTACTGAACGTCATCAATGAATAAATCACACCGATTTGTTGTGTTTCAGCTCTTTGACTGTGGCTGCATTGTATTTGTACTAATAAAGAACTTGAAGACTGATGACAACCTCAAATCAATAACATTAGTAGCAACTTGATTTTTGTATATTCTATATTGCCGTGTGTGTTTTGAAGGTTGTATCTTTACTTGTTGTAGAGTTGTAGTTTGCATTTGATCTCTTCAAGAACATGGAATTCACAATCTATTCAAAGAATCATGTCACAATCACTTTCTAAAATAGGCTGTGAAACAGGAGGCTGCATCTGTCTTGACAAGTAAGCAAACTAGAGCAGGACTGCACATAGGCTTCCACACAGCAGTACATGATAATACCTGAACATGTCATTCATTATCAGTGTTTTAGAAAGAAACACAAATGACAATAAGTTAATGATCTGCTCTGCTCTGTCAGAAACCAAATCTCTGTCACATAGGGTATATATTTGGTTTAAGGGCTCTCTTATCCATTAAAGTCTCAAAATGACATTTTTAAAGGCTGCCTTGACCATTTTGTTTTAGCTACCAGCAGAAAAACTCAATTACCATTGAAATGTATCTACAAAAAGATACTCCACAAAGAGAAAGAAAAGAACTTTCCTCTGCACCTCTATTCATTTTCACTCGTCATCAATTTGTCCTCCTGTCTCCACTCTTGCTCTGCTCAACCTCCCACAGGAAGATCGCAGTCAAATACCCAAAGTGTAAACATTTATCAGGTCTTGTGTATTAACTCACAAGTGCCTTTTTGCTACTTCTTCTCTCTTGCTTCACTTTTGCTTTCTCCATGTCTGTTCTCTACTCGACTTTCCAGATGGCGATCTTGCCATCGTAGCGTGCAGAGCCACTCAGGACGTAGCGGTCCTCAGCAGAGCAGAGCGTCTGGATGCAGTCTGAATGGGCCTGCAGCTCCTTAGCCACAGCGTGGCTCTCTGCGTCCACCACCAACACCTGGCTTCTCAGCTGACCGTCGCACTGACCTCCGACACCGCTCCGGCCACGACAGCCCACCCAGATCTGGGAGGAGGAAAAGTAGCAGGTGATGATGATAATAATAATAATAATAATAATAATAATACCATTTTATTTAAAGGCGCCTTTCTCTGCACTCAAGGACACCGTACAGGGATACATAAGACATTTAAAAGCAGTGATAAGTGATGATTGAAGAGGGAAAAAAAAAAAAAAAATGCTGTTTGAGTTACACAACTTACCTTAAAATTTATGAGCACTTGCCTAATAGAGGGATACTTTCCAATATGCATGTTTGTTATACTTAAAAAAATATATTTTCACTTGAACACATATGCACCAAACAAATTAATCATTGCTAATGTGAATCCACTTTACGTCCTCAATAAGCAACGCCAGCTTTGTGTCCCCATGAACCACAAAAAAAAAAGAAGGAAGTGTTCAACACACATTACGTATACAAACAAGTTAGCACTCAGATGTAACAGAATGTGACATGTATCATAGCTCACCTGGTCCTTGACTCGAATCATACAGGTGACTCCTGAACTGCCTGGCAGGGAGATTCTCTTAAATGGCCGTCTGTGGCTGTTAGTGTGCCAGAGACACAGCTCCCCTGAGTCTGCACAGCCCGTCCACAACTGACCTCGCTGGAACAGACACACACAAACACGAGGAAGTGGCATCAATACGGTTAGCATGTGCAAACATTTTGATAATGTGGAACAGTGACAAAGCGCATTTCATCTGTAGCCAGCGAGTTTTTATGCACATCAATATCATACACCAAATCAATTATAATATGGTTGTATCAGCATATTCAAGTTTTTCAGTAAATACCTGAATCTCTCAGTTTCAGAAGTTGCGGTGAGTACCTGCGACAGCTTCATTATCACTGTCTAGGTGCCAGAATTTCTTTTATCTTCTCTATATAAATCAGTTTGTTGCTGGCTATCATAAATGTTTTGTTTCCTAATTGACTGACATGCTTGAATTGCTGATTGAAAAGCAGACTGAATGACTGACTTGCTAAACCACTAAATGGCAGCCAACTTGCTTAATTGATGAACATCTTAGGATAGCAATGTCACCTCTGGGATGACGATAAAGCTGCTGAAGCTACTGGGCATGCTCCGTATGTCATCAGGAAGTGCCATTCTTCTTTGTGGCGTTCCACTCTTTTTCAGTTGCACAATGCTGTCACTACAACCTGCACATACACAGATACTTTTCATCAAGCCATTATCAGGGTAAGGTAAGGTAAGGTAAGGTAAGGTGAAAGTAAGGAGCAGACGCAATTGGTCAAGTTCAGGCATGTTCAGAGAGGAATGTAGGTCTTATAGTTGCCATGCAGTTTACACTATAAAATGAGGAAAACTGCGACAGTAAAGAAAGAAAATCAACAGCCACTTTGACAGACACAGAAACCGGTACATTCAGCCAGGGAGCAGCAAATAAGCTTTCAGTGGATTGCAATAAATGCTACTGTAGTTTGTTATTTGAGTGTTGGTGTGTGAAAGAAAGTGTTGAGGAGCAGAAAGTGCAGGGAAATGTGTGCACTTACAGCACCACAGCGCGCCATCATAGATCTGTATGGAGGAGAGACGGTCACAGCTGAGGTGGTGCTGTCGCTTCACTTTGAGACTGGCCGAGTCCCACTGCAGAATCGTCCCATCACAGCTGCAGGAGTAGGTCTGCTGACTGGGAAAGACAGTTTGAGTAAAGCTTTTAATTTAAAAAGAATGATTAAAACACTTTTCCATTTACACATTTTAGACTCCCCTTTATAAAACTGCTTGTAATGTTTAACCTGATAAAACTGACAACTCGACGAAAGAAAATCATGTCTCCACCTGTTGTGTTGATCTCTGGAGTCCACTGTAAGTCCAGTCACTTCATGTCTGTGCTCATTCAGCTGTTTGTTGCAGGACATGCTGTGAGTGTCTATGATGTAGATTACAGAGTCCTGAGAGCCAATCCACACCTGCTCCTGGACCAATCCCAGCATGCAGTTCTACATAGAAGAAGATGTGATATCTCAGTTTCACTTCCCTTAGAAAAAGGCGGACTAACTAAGTCTCAAAAACAGTATAATAATATTACTGTATTGTATCTCAGTAAATATGCCGTATAGATGTACAGTGTGTGCACCTGTTTCCATTAACTATGGAGGTTACAATAACTTCTTCAACAGCAAAATTGTAACAAACATCTGCACAAAGAGCTACAACTAATTGTATTAATGTGAAGAATTTTGAAAACGTTCATTTAAATCCTAAAACTAACTGTAGTTTCACCGAAACAACATTATGTTTAAATACAATTGTATTAAAGCCACTATGTGCCGAATTACAACATTTCTAACTTTGCAGCCTCCAGTAGTATCATCAACAAAGACAATGTGGCAGATTTGAACACAGGAGTTTTCACATAAATTCTACACATAGTGGCTTTATGTTGGATTTACTATATAAAGTTTAAATACATTAAGTCTAAAAGAGTACTCCACCGATGTATCATTGCACTCCTATAACTTAGTCAGACTCATGATGGACAGTGATGTGTAAAGTTGGTGGAGTTCCTCTTTAAGTAAATAAACTCCTCACCAGCTGTGACTCTCCGACCTGGATGCAGTCCTGCAGCATGGACCAGCTGGCTGCATCAAACACAACCACTTTGCCCCCACTGAGAGCCACCCACAGTTTCGGGTTCATCTCACCCTCTGAGTCATTGCAAGTCAACTGACCTGAAGTAAGTGAGAAAGAGACAAGAGACCAGAGGACCAGTGAATTGTGAGAGGTGGCGGTATGCAGTAAAAAACAGATTGTGCAGCAGGGTGGTCCACAGCATTCATAGACGTCTTGAGTGGCAGTGACAAGAAATACATAGACAAGATAATAATTAATAAAAAAAAACAAATTAATACACACTATATCACAGTAATGCATCAGCCATATCGATCACTTCATAGGTCTTGTTTATCTGAATGAACAGATAATCAAGACAGTGTTGCACACGGTACCTGGTGTGTAAAGCAGCACATGTACAGTCTGAGGTTCAGCCAGGTCCAGTGATGGGTTGATCTTGTGTTTTAGAGTCTCTGAGGTAGTTTCAGGCACCATCATGGGTACTGGTCAGAGACAAACACAATGAATGAATGAATGAATGAATGAATATGACAGAGAAGGTGATTGGAGAAGGTACAGTGTAGAGAGAGAGAGAGAGAGAGAGAGAGAGAGAAACAGAGAAACAAGAATTAGAGCTAAAACGATTAGTTGATTAATCAATTAGTTGTTCCACATAAAATGATATAGCAACTATTGTGATAATTCGATTAATTATCTAAGTCATTTGCTTAGCAAAAATGCAAAATATTTTCTAGTTCCAGCTTCTCAACAGTGAGGATTTGATGTGTTTCTTTGTGAGATAGTAAACTGAATATCTTTGAGCTTTGGACTGTAGCAACCTTGGGCTTATAGACGTGATATTCTGCACTATTTTCTGCCATTTTATAGACCAAATGATCAATACACTAATTAATCATCATTAGTCTGAGTGAATCATTAGTTTGATTAGACACAGTTGTATGAAGAAAAGATGGCGACTCCGACTTTGATTCAGCAAAATGATAGTATTTATTTGATATGAGCCCAGACCTTCATGTTTGATCTTATCAAAGTAGGCCAGCTTTGAGGCAGCAATGACGGACCTCTGTGTCTGCAGGCAGCCCATGACAGCATCCATTAACAGGACGTTGGTCAGAGCCTGAGTCATGTACTGAGGGTCCTTAGGACACAATAAATAAACCATGTTAAAGAAATATTTAACAAAAACATTGAAAAGTGACTTGTGTAGTCAAAAAAAGTAACTAAATCACTGCTGTAGTGGTCATATTAGGTTATATGGAGTAGTGGTGAGGTCACACTTACACAAGTCTCTGCAAATATTTGTTATTTTATGTATTCACTGTAATTGAAGCCACATAGTTCACCATTGTACAAATGTGACCTGTGAATGTGCACAGTGGGCCAAAACAGTGTTGTCTTGCTAAATAGTGGAATGTTTGAAAATGGAGAGTTTATTGTTCCAGTGGTGTGCCGACAGCCTTTGTTGTACCTTATGCTGGTCGGCCATCTTGCGCCCGGCCCACATTTCTTTCACCACAAGGTTCCAGAGTTCTGTGTCTGTCTTCAGATTGGCCTCAAACACCTCAAGCCTACCAGAGGTCTCGATACGAAGGGAAGGAATACGCACAAGTAGAAAGGGAGCTGAAGCAATCTTCACGTCCTGCACAAATATGGGGGAGTCATTTATTGAAACAAGAGTGCAGATAATATGACCTCAGAGAAAGGGGATGAATACACACTTGTATGTCTCTGAACTTTGTGATTTCCAGGAAGCTCTGTCGTCCCACAGTGAGCAAGAACAGACGTTTCTGCGTCATGGCAATTTTACCAACCCCATGGGAGGTCTTGACACACGACGACAACTTGTAGACACATTCACTATTGTCAAGATGGTCGATGACCTCAGGGGGCAAGTTGACGTCTTGTGCCTCAGCCTCCGTCTCCTTCCAGAAGGTGTAGAAGACTTTGAAGAGTTCAGGGTCCACCTGCTTCTGCTGGCCTGGGAGAGGGATGGAGAGGGGAAAAAAAAAAAAAAAAAAAAAAAAGAGAGAGAGAGAGAGAGAGAGACGCAATCAGGTGCAAGCAGACATACAAACATATACAAGACAAAGACATGGTGACACATTGAGTGGGGAAAAAAAAAACATGCAAATACAACTGAAAACATTCCCACTCGCACAATCAGATTCAATCAGATCAGAAGTTATTTCCACATTCAACCTCAGATAGCTCTGAATAGTGCATATTATCGTTCATGTGTTACTAAATGACCGTCTGAATTCACATGGCTCATGAGAGTGGCTTCAAAGACTTTGTGTAATACTTCATTTTCCTCCAAAGATCAAGTGCCTTATCTAATATCTCATGATGTGGCTGACTGAAAACAATAAATTATACCTACGCATTAGAAAGCTGATAATTGTTTTGTTGCAACACCAAAGCAAATCAGTGCACTTATATGCATATTGTAAAGAGGTTTATTATTAATCTAAAGAAATCAACAAAAACGTGCTGTACAGCCTTACAGAGCATTCAAGAAGTGCAACAGATCATCTAACTGTGGCTTGATTCAACCATCACAACAAGTGATGTAATCAATTAAAAATGATTTAATTTAATGCTGGTGGAGAAAATAATTACTGTATAAATCACGTGCATGTCCAACATGTCGGCTCAGAGCACATCTAATCAGAGGATTCCGAAAAATGCCTTCAAGATTTACTAATCTTTCCCCTTCGATTTGGATCTTGAATCAGCACCAGTGATGGTACACAATTTTTAGCACTTCGCCTTGACTCACACTGCCGGTTGCAAAATACGGCATTTGTAAGTCTGAGGTTTGATATTGCAAGGTTCTATACAATTCATAAAAATATTAAATGTCAAAAGAGATCTCTAAACCACACACATGAGCCTGCCTGTCCTCACTTACCATCAGTAAGAGCATCAAATAATCGGTGTATGGTTGCTACATCCTGAACAATCCCGCACTCCTGAACGCAACGCACAAACTCTTCCTGAAGCAGATGCTTTCGGGGAAGCGCAAACTTTTTAACGTGTTCATCAGGCTGCACCAACAGCTTCTCATTATCTGTCTTCACCTAATAAAAGGAGAACAAAGACAAGATCACATGTATCATCACTACTTTATCACCAACAAAGGCAGACTGGAGTTTCTCCCTCATACCACCACGTCTACAAGATGGGAATAATGGTTGCGTAAACTGACTGGCCTTGAGCATTAGTCTCCTGAGTTCAGGTCGTTTGTCAGCTTGCTGCCTCTCGTCTCGGTGCAGTGTGTCCACGAGCCATGTGACCAGCTGTGTGGGGAAGATGGCGGTGTCCGTCTTGTAAAGGTTCTGGAAATCACCTAGAGCGTCCAGCCTCCGCCAACACAATGTGTTAATGAAACCACGTAAGTAGTAGAATCTGCAGGGGGGAAATTATTGTAATCAAGCCTCAAGTCTTTGGAGTAACAACGTTTTTTTGGTGGAATAAAGAAGATTAACAACTGAGAGTGAAAATAATAAACAAGAAATGCTGACAGACCAACAGTGTAACGTTGTTAAACACTTGATTGTACAAATTAAAATGACAGGAATGAGAGGAGAGGAGCCTAAGGAATAATAAAAGCAGAATACCTGGCCAGCAGAGTGGAGTTCTCATTTTGGACCGAGAAGATGGCTTTGCCAAGCTGCTGTATCAGCTCACTGTAATAATTTTGGACAGAGTTGAAGGACAGAGAGGCTGGAAACTCTGGGAGCTTAAACACGTTTGGCGGCTTAGGAGGAGTTCTCAGTGCTAGGAGACAAAGAGGTAGGGAGCGCACAGAGAACATGTTGGGAGGAGGGGGTGAAGGCAAGAAGGGGAGAGAAACAAAGAAACATTTAATCTTTTCCAGCTACTTTGTCTACAGTATATCCTGACAGTTTGTGCCTCTGTTGCAGTCTCACCGGGGTCAGACAAGATGATCCTGGTCAGCTGTGTGTTTCTTTGGAAGCTGATAGTTTGGTCGTCTCTGAGGTTAGGGAGGCTCATCCCCAGTCTCTTACTCAGCTTGCTCTCTGTAATAGAGCTCTTACTCCGGGCTTGAATCTCCTGCACGGTGGGTCTGCGTGGGACCTTAACCAAGGCCTTCATCCTAGACGACACATGATAGAAACAATGCATTACAGGGGTACTTTTATTTTTTATTTGGTACCACTCCAAAATGTTGTCAGTTGTTTGGCATAAACATATTAACTGTCTGACTGACCCCTAAGTTTAAACTAATGCAGTCGAATACAACAGCCCTGCAATAAATCCTACCCTCAAGAAGATTATAATGTTTAGAGAGGTGTTGGTGAACTTTATATTATCAGTTCATTTGAGAGTTGATGGGTTTAATAATTTACTTCTGCATCAAAGAACGAGTGCTGAGTTCCATTCGAGCAAAGTTGTCCATTTTCCTGTTGAGACGATCCTTGAGGAAGGAATGAAAGATGTGTGTCTCCAACACCTGCAACACAGCCATGTTCATTTGAAGATGAGCACCTGGTCCCAAGTCCTAAGTTAAAATAACAGAAAAATATTACCCGTTTTACAAAGTTAGTATTTACCTTTTTGTAAAACAGCTGTTCAGCTGGCTCTCTGGTTTTCAGGAACTCTTCACTGTTAAACACTCGATGTTCATAGTTCAGATGACTGCTAACATCCCTATTATATACATACATACATGTATTAATTAACAAAATATATATTTTTAGGAGAACCATCCCATTAGATCTCAGTAAACAAAGAACACACACAGAACCTGAATATGTTGACAATCAGTTCCAGTGTGATCCTCTGAATGTCGTGGTTGAGGTTGTGTTGCCACGCTCTTCTCTGTGCCCGCTGCTCACTGATGTCAGCGCAGCTCGCATGGTGGCACTGATGCAGGTCAAAATGTATCTGCAGGGACTGACACCTGCAGAAACACACTCACACTGTAGATACTAATAGAAACTCAGTCATATCTCTTGTCAAGTTTAAGAAAAGGATCAATAAAATCACACATCTAGTGTCCAAGTCCAAATCCATATGGCACTTTTTAGTTTGTTTGTTTGTATTTCTGTATAGTACTATTATAAATTAACAGTAGTTGTATCATTCTTGACAGTGAGCACCTCTGTGTGAAGCAGTCTGCAGCAGCCGGTGGAACCTCTGGTAGGTCAAGAGTCTCAGAATAAGAAGTGGAGACTCTTCCATTATCAATGTTGATTAGGATCAGATCATCGGTTTCCTGGACAGAGGAAGATCAAGAATGAAATCAATCCCTTCCTCATTTTATTTGTGCATTAACTGAGAAACTTCTTTTGTAAACAAATACATGACAATATTTTAACAAAAACAAAAACATTAGTTATGTGATCGAGGAATCCAGAACAGCTCATCTGAGCTTTCATTTTCTCAAAGGAAGAGCAGGATACACAGGGCTCGGTTTACACCTATCACCATTTCAAGCCAATTGGGGACCATAGGCAGGCTGGGGGAACTCATATTAATGTTAAAAAACCTCATAAAGTGAAATTTTCATGCCATGGGACCTTTAAAGTTTAACATTATTTAGATGAATAAGCTGCTTTGAGGCCAGAGACAATGGCAGCCCTATTCCTCTAATAATCCAACCAAGTCTGAAGCAGAAGGCTTAACTCTGTCCTTTCACTCACTCTTTTCATCATTATTTCTGAAACAGAGATGGATATTTTGGATGAAAAAGCTACAATGTATATATATATATATATATCAGTACTGTATGTTTAATGTACAATCGCCACACAGCATTCCCATTATTCCCTTAATTTTCCACTCCCATTGGAGGTTTTAAGTGATTTGGAGGATCGTGTACTCACAGCAGCAACCTCTTCAAAATGACTAAGATGGCAGCCCATGACGAAGGCAGTAGGAGCCATGAGAAAGTCCAGCATGCCTCTGGCCAGGACAGGAACATATGGCTGCTGCCACGACAGAGGCTGGAAGAAAGATCAGGGAGGCGTGGATGGACAAATTAATGGATCAACAATTTAAATAACGGATCGCTTGATGAAGGATTATGAAGGATTGAACACCTTGTATTAGATATTAGATATATGAAGTCACATTTCTATATAAGATTGGTCTTAAATTGCATAAATGTGAGTTTGTCATGTTCAATAGTAAGGTACTATTTCAAACTGAATGTCATGGCTTCAAATTCCATTATTATAATACAGTATTTTCTGTATTGTGCTGTAACTTCTTTTACAATGTGCATTCAGTTTCACCATCCAAAGATAAACGTTAACGCAAAAGGGGCTTTTATTTTTTTTCCCTGATTATCAAGAGATAGTCCCTATTATCCCTAAGGTTTCCAACTGCAGCCCTGCCCTACTCTTCACTTCAACAACCACAAGCCACGTAGCGCTATGCTTCTAAGACCAATGTTTGAGTCTTATTTAAAAGTTATTTTAATTACATTTAACACTACTGTGCCCTTTGCAGATATGCAGACAAAGATGTTCAACTGACCTGCAGAAAAAGCAAGAAGCTCTCTGCCACCAGCGTGAGTCTGGCCCAATCAGCAGAGAACAACACCACCCGCTGCTCCTGCAGGAGACAAGATAGCACCTACAGAGGAGGGGACAGACAATCAGAGACCGAGTTAATGTGAGCCTCCTCTTGTTTCACTAACAGCTACACAACAGGTGTGTGTGGTACCTGTAGTAGTTGCTGTGGCCTGAAGCAGAAGAAAGGGAGATGGAGGTCTAAATCTATAGCTGGGTGTTCTTTGTCTTCTCTGGATGGTAATACAATGGTCAGAGGACGCAAGGTAAACATCTGCAAAACATACACGTCGTTACGGTTTGTGTTCTTCTATCTGGCTGTATCACGGTCAAAGGATGCACAAAAAATGTATATATCTGCACGCACGCACGCACGCACGCACACACGCAACATGAACCTGATAACTCCTGGCTCATGATACTATGAGTGTAAACATTTTAAGGACCACAGTAACCACAGAGTGTGAACACACATACACACAGACACACACCAAATGTAGTTGTCCAGGAGGGGGAACAGGGACCAGTGCCAGTTTGGCTGCAAACTCCTTCACTGTCTCCTCCATGTCAGACAAACAACATGTTCTTAGCTGGATTAACAGACTAACAAAACACAAAGTAGAACAAAGAGAAAGGGACAGAGATTGTGTTTGTGTTTTATTTTTTATAGTAAAGCTAAACCAATTTAGTTAAGAAGTTTAAGTTTAGCACACTGCTTCTCACCATGACAGACAGTCTTTGAGTGCAGTGAAGTAAGGATACTTGGATATGACACAGAAACTGTAGGCAGAGAAAAGTTTAGAAAACTTAAAGGACCCAGGTCCATTTTGGAAGAAAGATGTCCCTTCCTGTAAAAACACAGTGAACAGTGAATTGCTTTTAGTTATGTTGTTTATAATCTTTCAATGTGGGCATGCTATTTATTGACAGATGCTAATTGGTTAAGTTGCCAACAATTGTATCTTAAATAGGTTTTTATCTGCATTAGGTTAGATATCTGATTGTAGCAGTAAAACATAGTTGGGCTTTAGTTTAATTGTTGTGCGTGAAGTATTATTTGAGTACTGTGTACCAGTATTGGTCGGTAATATTGCATTACTACTCCATGAGTCTTGTTGCCAAAGACATCAGTGAAAACCAGGAAGTGGAATTGTTCATCTTTCTGTTCATTGGTTACTTGGAGCCCATCTGGAAACAAGAAAAAAATATCAAAACATGTTAACACATACTGTAGGCATGCTAGACTACAATTACAATAGGTCAGTTTTGTACTATTGTATGGCTGAACGACATGCATGCAAAAATCAAATCTGTGCATGCCAGGGAATATCAAATACCCGGGAAGCAGAGTTGAGGTAAAGCCATGAGGTCGATGTCTTTAGTAACACCGATAACTTCACTACCTTCTCTTCCGCCTGCTAAAATTATATCAAACAAAATTACACAAATCACCAATGATAACATGGGTAGAGTTAGGCCAGGGACAAATTAAAAACCTTGAACAACGTGCTGTATTTATAAGAAGAAAAAAATATATAAAATCCTGTTGTGTGGCATGTGTGGATAGAAGACAAGCCAGACAAGCAGGTACAGACCTTGGCTGGGAGCTAGTTGTTCCCTTTTCTTTCTGAGAAAGGAGCGCCGCTTCTTCCCATGTGACCTCACTGCTTCACTCTCAGCGTGTGGTCTGTTAACGAAGGGAGGGGCCAGGACATGCAGTACCTCCGGCTCCAACGGAAGCTGCTCTGGAGTTCCATTATTGCTAATGGCCTGAGTGGGAGATAGGCAGGGAAGGATTGGGGGGGACCTCTATTTTTTATCATAATTAGCTTTGATACATGTTATATTAATCTACATCACACATATTCTACATACAGTCATGTGGCTCATTTAATAGAAGAGACTAGGAAAACTTAATAAAAAAAAAAAATGCTGATTACATAATCTTGAATCACTTGAAAAGGGTGACATGGCTTTTTTGCATTATTAGCATCAGGGAATTCTATCATTATTATTATTATTATTAAAGCATTCTTTTTGTTGTCTGGACCAATGGTCACTCTCCCTTACTCATTGCACAATTAATCAGTGCCAAAGATGGTCTTTCTCGTTGAGTCTAAAATAACAGAGACTTGGTAAATGGGAATCTTCAGAAAATATTTTGATTTTTCTTTTAAACAATTTTTTGGGGGCAAATTTTGTTTTTTATTATACTGACAGCCAATATACAGAGGTTCCTGGTCGGAATCCAACCGGGAATGTAACCATTAGGCCACCAGGATGGCCAAAATGGCCAAAATGATCGTTTATATATCATAATATATTAAGAAAAAGGTAATAAAACATGGGGTTTACCAGTATTCACAATACTCAAAAAAAACAACTCAGAAATCATGAAAATTCTAGCAAAACTAAAATTAATCTCATAATATAAAAACAACAAATGGAACGGGGCTGCAAACACAAGTTACTTATTCTACGATGATGAAATACATCAGTCGTATCTGTGTGTCAGGGCAAATACCTGGTAGACCTCCCTAAGTTTGTCGCTAGATGCTCCTACTACCACGCAGGCTTCCAGCAGAGCAGGAGGCAGATGGTCCGCCATACTGACACCAGCCCAGGACCCAGTGGGACCAGTAGAAAAGGGGCCAATGTGCTAACTCAGACAGCTGAAAGTAACAGAAAAGAGACAGAGAAGTCAGTCAGAGAGAGGAGTCAAAGAAAGGTATACATGAAGAGATAATGAAAATGGCTTGTGTGTTAATAAGGCAGATTGTTGTTACAGTTTTCTCATCTTCATCTTACTACATAAGAACATCAGCTTAATAAAATCACGACATGAGTGCTTGTTCCAGCTCATTATCACCACTGCTGTTCTCATCAACAACTTCTGAAGGCCCAGTCAGACATTTTTTCCACCAGAATCATTCCATGATGCAATTATTACAGCTACAATAACCAGAATCTGAGTTTAATTTGGTTTTGTGAATTTATTTGAACCAGAGATTACATGGTGCAATTATCATATTTTCCACACTGTTACTTACAAGAGTTGCACAACAATGTATAATTCAGGCTATACACTTCTCTCTAGGGCAGACATTCTACAGTGTTCACTTTGTTTAAAGCTATATTGTGTAGTTACAGCACTTGTAAAGATAAATGTCATTAGATCATGATCAGCTATTGTGCGTAGTTTCTGTCGCCCCCATGAGGAATTCTAAGTAATGACAACACAACTGTTGGCGTGTCCACATGATACAAGCCTTCCGTGATCAACCAACACCCCCACCCCTCCCCCACACATCTTCTAGTAGCCAAGGAGGACATGGAGAGTTAAAAAAAACATGATGGGCTCTTTAGAAGAGGTAATTATCTTCACTTGATTTTCTGCTTGCGAAAGACGCCGGACGACACAATCTTCTGAACATAGCCATACTGAGAAATACAGAGGGAGTTGTGTGGAGCGGATAGTCTTAATTAGCTTTGTAGCAACTCATTCGGCAATGGTTTGAATTTAATGGATGTTCATTAATATAAAAAAGTTACTCACTAAAGCCTTAAAGTGATGGTTCGGAGTAATTTCACCCTAGGGTCCTTTGGACCATGACCTCGAGCCAAACACTCCCCCAGAAGCTTTTTTCACCTGGGTCGAACACTGGGAGAGTTAGCGTAGAGTAGCGTTATCAGCTGAATAGCTTAGCGCAGGGGCTAATGGATCCGAAGTGTCTCTTTACATTACCCCACTAATAATGCCCGGAATGATACCAAACTTCTACACTAGTACAAATAGGTTATGTACTCATAAAACAATGGATTGTAAAGTTTGTAAGTACACCAGAAGTTCATGTAAATAACACTTGCCTGCTGGCTTCTGCTCTCTGCTGTTGTTGTTGCTGCTGTAAGACGAGTGCTTAGGGCCGTCTACAAATTACAACACCGAAAAGAGATGCAACAAAAATATTTATTAATTTAACTTATTTTAAAGTAAGTGCTGTAGAATAACTAGCAGGAGACATTTAGTTATAAGAAGAAAAGTTTGAAAAAAAACCTTTTTTTTATTTTTATTTTTTTTTTTTTTTTTTTTGTTTCTTTTTTTTTTTTTTTTTTTTTTTTCCCCCCCCCCCTTCCTCTTTCCCCGGTAGTAACAGCAGCAGCAGCAGCAGCAGCAGAGAGCAGAAGCCAGCAGGCAAGTGTTATTTACATACACTTCTGGTGTACTTACAAACTTTACAATCCATTGTTTTATGAGTGCATAACCTATTTGTACCACTGTAGACGTTTGGTATCATTTCCGGCATTTTTAGTGGGGTAATGTTAAGAGACACTTCGGATCCATTAGCCTCTGCGCTAAGCTATTCAGCTGATAACGCTACTCTACGCTAACTCTCCCAATGTTCGACCTAGGTGAAAAAAGCTTCTGGGGGAGTGTTTGGCTCGAGGTCATGGTGCAAAGGACCCTAGGGTGAAATTACTCCGAACTATCACTTTAATACAGAAAAAAAACTGATTAAAATAGCAATAAATACATTTTCAAAATGTGAAGAGAATATATTGTAAAACTCAAAAACAAAAGTTACTACATGCATCAATTTACACATATATTGTATCTGCAACTGAATCAAAAGTCTCAAAACCTGAACAAATCAAAACCACCTACATGGCTTAATACCACTAAGAATGGCATTACTTTCCCATAAATGCTGTCCAAAATGCAGTATCTTTTCTATGATGTGAGGGCAACCAATGATAAACTTGTGAAGCAAATCCTAAAATGAGCAGTGTAATTTGTGACTTTTACTACCGTACAATGTCTACATTCCTCCATCTAATACACTGATATTGATTACTGCTGTGTAAATCGGTCTCTGGAACAAAATACTGTTGCCCGCGCAGATTATCACAAAGAAAACATCCGTTTGTAAAACAGCGATTCTAAGAATCCGCCGCAGAAAAGGAGAAAACAACTTGGAATTGATTATTGATTTCATTATGACTGCCATGGCTACGGGATATGGGCTAAACTCATTACGATAATGCTTTTTTCCATCGCTCGGCTGTTCGATGACTTTTCGGGAGCATTGACTACATCCCCTTTCTTTGGAACTTTTCCCAGCTCTGGCAGCTTACTGCTTTTTCTTTCACGCACGGCTTTGAATACTGCCGAGAATTTCGAACCATTTTCCAAATCCGTTTTCCTTTTTATTCTGTTGAAGAACCAATTTCACCGTATTTAGGGAACTTTTCCAAAATGATGCGAGAACTTTGTTTTGGGCGACGAAAGCTCGCAGGAACTTTTTAAAGCTACACTTTTACGATACCAGGGGAAAAAGCTTCGACTTTGCTTAATCGCTAACCTTCGACTTTACTTCAAAACCATTTTCGAGGATAAGAACCGATGACCGCTTCTTCGAAACATAGCTTTGATTCACTTCGGGTTTGAAACCAAAGGTTAACAATAGGCAGGAACAACCGGCAACTGTTCATGACCGTAAAACGGTACACGATACCGCTGCTCTCAGGCCATACGGTCAAAGGATCGCTGACGCCGATCACCGACATCATCAACGACTTTCACCTGGTCACACCGGCGAACGAGGCACATTCCACGTCAAAACCGCTGGCATTAACTCGATTATTGAAAGCGCTGTGCTACGTCCGGCACGAACTTTCGCTGAAAATCAAAACACTCTACGTAACTTCCAAATTCTAAAGGCTGGGAAAAAGGTTTGGAGTGGGGAAAACTAACACAGCATTTCGACAACCAATAACCGAGACAAGAGAAGGGCGGTCCATAGCGTGGCTTACAAGCGGCAGTACAGAGAACATGATCTGAAAAATATTTTACCTTCAGGTTAGATGGAAATAAAAAAGAAGTACTGCAAACAGAGCAGTACAGCAACATATATGATGGCTGCCAACTTCCATACCACTTCCCTTGGAATCCGCTTCCACTAGGCGAGTCCAGAGTATTTGTATAAACAGGGGTGCTTTTTCGCTTTTAGTCGCTGTACATCACGAGCATGCTTACGACTTTCACTTTCACTTTCTGCACAATTACATGTGGCTGAAAATAAAGCTAATCTGAATCTCACCTGTAAAGGAAATACTGAGTGACTGAGACGGTTGTTATACACTATGGCATATATAGTTAAAAACAGGCCAGTGTCACACAACAACACAACAAGAAAATCATTGTTTATCCAGCTTTAAACTAAATGAACCCTTTAGACTCGAATATGTCAAGCTAACATCACTGAATGATCCAAAGTAACTGCATCATGTTACAAGACATCATTTTGTAGGCACATTACAAGGATACAAGTTTTGCAAGTTTAGCGAAGTTTTACAAATTAAAGTTCGAAATGTAGCTGATACGGTTTTATTGCAGCTGCGACACGTGAGGCGGAGTCACAAGCTGTACAGGTGAGAGGATGCTTCCAGTCTATCTTGTGACTTGTCAACGATATAACGTTCAAGTAAAGTCTTTAAAGCTGTCGTTAAAAGTTAGACTTCTCTTTCAGGTCACTAACCTCATCACAGGCTACCGCGCGGCTCTTAATTCATTCCCTTTCACATTCATGGCAGCAGTCCGAATCTAGAGTCACTCCAACTGCGCAGCAGACTCCTGCTCGACTAAATGGCACGAGCTCATCGCTTTCCAAAGTTTACTGTCACTCTACTTCCTGTTTCTCTGGGTGGACGTAGCTATCATGCGCATTGATGATTTGAGGAAGCACAATGTGGTATCATGCAAAGCATATCATTTATAGAATAATAAAAGACCCAGTAGCCTCCAAGATATTGGTTGTTAAGTACACATTTTTAATATCATAATTATAGGGTCTACAGTGTCTTGCATAATTTGGAAAGTCTGCATTGAAAACTTAAGTGGCTAACACGTTAATTAAGTCACATTATTTCAATTAGAATAAAATAGGCGTTAGCAGCTGTAAGCCCCACATTGAAACACTCATACAGTGCTAATATCTCTAACAAAGAATATTGGAGCCTAGGCTATGTAGAACTTATTAACTGACAGTCACTTTAAAATGATGTCACCTGATAAAACCAAACTGAGTCTTAAAGATCTGATTTGGTTTTCAGCTTAAGGAGACACCTGTGTGAGTAGTAGATACTGACAGACTACAAAATAAAATAACATGTACATTCTTTATCATAGTCATATCATAGAATTCATGTTGAAATATAGTAGCATGTGTGAGCAACTGTCATAAAAACACAGACACAAGTGAAGGTGTAATCATTGTATTTTTTCAAATAATTGGTACAAAAATACCTTTTTTACATTGTACAAGTCTGCCGGCAGCAGCAAAAAAGAACCACAATCACGCCAGTGATTGACTTTCAAACCAAAACATAAAATATATCATTCTTAAATTCTTAACATTTGTATAAAATCAAAACAATTTCAATCAGCAGGGGGCCTGTTCCAAGAAACTCTTATTCTTCTACAGTAGTTTGGCACTAAAAATTGAGTTATTCCCCAAGAAAACCTTCTTTGTAAGATGAAAACATCTCTGAAACATTTAGACCAGCTAAAGTGAAATTACTCATTGAACTAAAACTAAGTTAATGTAAAAGGAATCAAAGCTTTAAACAAGAGGATTTGGTTAACCTGCCTGTTTACTGGTCCTCTGATAGAAAAGTGAAAAATAACATTTTAACATGTCTACAGATCCCATGACTGTTCTATTTTGATTAACAAAGAATAAGTACCTCATATTGCTTGGAAAATATAATACTAGCAAAATATATAGCTAAAAAAAAAACTAACAATATTATATACCCTAACCTCTTGTCAACAGGTGCTTTTTAAAAAACAGGCCTAATACAATTCCCAAGGAACACAATGGCACACAGCCCATGTCACACACAAGCAGAATCTCTGCATTATTTACAGTGATATTAGTGCTTATTTATATCATTTTGCATTAGTTTTCTCAACACTTTCCCTTCAATATATCATGCCAAAATCCACAGATTGATCCCTTTGTAGTGCTTGTGAATCAGGCTGTGTAAATCTTGAGGCCTTAAGTCCTCACACCACAGAAGACACTTTTCTGACATGACAGGCAAAGCAATGGCAAAGCTGCCAGGATACAAGGTCCACAAAAACAAATACAGTGTTGGCATTGCCCATAAACAAAGTAAAGCCTCAAGGTTGCAACAATGATAGAGACATTTCATGCTTGTGCTGTTTTCACTCTGACTTGAACAATCCTTTAAGGAGGAAAGTGAACTGAGAAGGCCCTGTGCTTTTCTTTAATGTTCACTTGGTCATTTTTGCAAATTTGCAAAGATCAGCTGTCGGCCTTGCATCGAACCGGTCCTCTCTACTATTCAATATGCAGCATTGCATGTTTCTGAAACAGTTTCAGATCATGTAAACCTCTACAATTAAAGAAATAAAGCTCTTATTAGTGAAACTTAAGGCTGCTCTGGGCATTTACACCAAGTCTAATATTCAAGAGTGATGGGGTTCTACTGAAAAAAGGACATACTATGCTGTTCAATTAGGACTGGCATAGGTCTGTATAGCTTATTAAACTTTGTACACTGCACTCAGTTTGTGACACTGCCAATATGTTAAAGTGTGGTAGGGAGTATGTTAAACATTGTCTTGCATGCTGCTCAATGTTCACAATACTCCTCCACAGACTCTCTGCTACCTCTCATGTTTGTTATTCTGATGTATACTGAAGCCTGGCAGTATAGGAGGTATTTATCTTATTTGTCCTTCACAGGTGTCAAATGATGAGCATGGCACACTAAACTAATGTGGGCTAGTGTAATTTTGCTTCTAATACAAATTACAAACAAAAACTACAATCCCCTTTAACGTCAGAGCATTTCTATCTAACTATGTCACCTGTATTTGGAATGTATATTTCAAAACACTTTTTTTCAATAGAAAACAAAACAAATGCCATCCTCTAATACAAATCACACTGAAGCCCAAAACTACTTGAGGTCAAATTTGAGAGATGATACACAGTGTATATTTACAGTAGTTGCAACGCAAAATCGGTCTTCATTGAGAAACACTTTGCATTGCAATTGGTTTGTAATTTGAATAAAGGAATGTGGATAACAGATCTATCCGCAGACTTAACCATAGTGCCAAAAATACATTGTCACAGCTGCTGGTTTAATTTCTTAATTACAGTATGATAAAATGTTTCTCTCTTTCAGAATTTTTGTCATCTTCAGTACAGGCAAGAGTCATCAAATCATCATAAAAGGGCACTTCTAACTGCACACTAGCTTGTTATGCAACCAAAATCATAAATGTGAATAAAAAAAGTGTAGGAATTGTTATGTCTGCAACAAACGTTGAAGGCTTTACCTGTAGTTTGGAAACGTGCTGGCATTTATAAAATAACAATATAATATCAAGGTATTCCATTAACAGACAGGAACAAGTATTAACATATTCAGTCTACATGTAATGCAGAGGTACATACTTTTACAGCACTATGATTGTCCATTAAGCAGTATATAGAGCAGCTTCTGTGAATTAAAATATCACACTTTACGCAGCATCAGTGTGACAATACTGTTAAGGAGTGAGACAGAAAGTGCTCTGTGTGCTTTCCATTTATGTTTTTCGCAATAAAGGCTTAAATTTGTTTCAGTAGTCTAAGCTTCAACAGTCTTGCCAAGTCACTGGTATGTGTCTCTTTGTGTTTTAATGGCTTACTTCCATCCATCTAACCATCCATTTGTTTTTAGGGTTGAGGTAGCAATAAGACAAACATAGCAGCCCAACACTTGCGATTGTTTCTTCTTATCAGTCTTCTACTCCAAAAATATATTATCCATCCAAATCCATCCCACCCAGATATCTGTAGATGGGAGTCAACTGTTCTGCCATGTTTTTCCTCTTTCCTTCTTCAGAAAGAAACATATATTTGGTTTAACCCTCACATGCTGTGGCCTGTGCTTAGTGAGAAGAAGCCTAAACAATTAATGCTTAGGCAACAGAGTCATTATCTGTCCTCTTTAGACTATCTCCATCTGTAGTCACTGATCCTTCCTCCATTTGGGTCTGAATCTCCAGGTAAACCCACCAAGCCCTTCTCTAAGCTGGTGGGCTCCATATCAGGATAAATAACCAGGAAACAGGCAGTAAGGAAGCCAAGGAAGGCGCCCCCAGAGGCCACTGCAGGAATGACACGCACACTGCCAACTGCGTCTACCACTGCTCCGAGGGCCGATGCAACCAGAATCTGGCTGATATAGACCTGGAAATGAAAAAAGAATACATCAACACAATAGTATACACTGTAATGAAACTCATGCTTCCCATAGATCTGTATCAACACCCCTAGAAGTAGAAGGGAACTGAAAATGACACAAATTTGAAATAACTACATTAGTTAATTTAGCTCACAGCCTAAATCATGCTGTCTGGATCAGTTGAAAAAACAAACAAGAGTCACTGTGATCTGTTTGGGTGTTGCTTTATCAACAGCAAAAGCTTAAAAGTCTAGAGCTGATGGAGAAAATGTATCAATGCTCACCTGGCAGGATAAGATGGCGCAGTCAATACCAAAACCTCTTCTAGTGTTTGCTGGACTGTGGTGAATGTACTGAGGAGAGGAACAGTAAAGGAAAATCGCATATTAAGCATATTATGTCACTGATTACATCAATGGATTCACTGAAACTGTGGTAGATTTAATTTATAACACAACAGAAGCAACTGTACCCAAAACTACAATTAAATGCTTCCACAACCAGAAACCATGAATTAGCAAAACCATCTGCGATGCCATAAACACACACACTGCTGCACTGATACAGCTACAAATTAGGAATGCAGTTTGGAAACATAGAGAATTATAAAGCAGCAGCTTACAATGTGAAAAGAGCAGTAAAGGACACAAAATGGGTCTACGGGAAGAAAGTGGAACTACAATTCTAGGAGGGCAACCCCAAGAGTAAGTGGCAAGGTCTAAAGACTATGACTAGGGATGCACCGAAATGAAAATTCTTGGCCGAAACCGAAAACCGAAAAAGAGGAAACCAAGACAGAAAAACCGAAACCGAAACACCGAAAGAAATTATGCCAATTATTAGTACCATTGCATTTATGACTATGACTGTGTACTCACTTTACTAAAATCAAGGCATTGCAATTGTATAAATTAATATTAAAGTTTAATTAAAAACATATCTAGCAGTATTATGGCTACAATCTGATAGTCACATACAGTATATAGCCTAAGAACAGAATAGCTTACCTATTATTATTATTAGGGCCCGAGCACGAAAGTGCAAGGCCCCAACGGTGCCTTGCACTGAAAGTGCGAAGGAACCTATTGTTTTTCATCAGATTATTATTTTTCCGAGTCCTTTGTCGCATTTTTGAGGGCGTTAGCATGCACGAAAACTCACAAAAATTTGCACACCTGTCACAACTGGTGAAAATGGTGCAAAGTTCTGTAGTGCTTGGCCTCGGGTGTTGCCAGGGGGCTCCATAGCGCCCCCTAACATGCGCCTTAATTCCGAAAAAAGTAAGAAGTTAATATACCAACTTTTGAGGGAACATAGGTCTCATCTTGAACTCCATGGAGCTATTTTTAAAAAAAATTACAAAATTCAAAAATTTCCAAAATCTTGGTTTTCGTGCAAAAATCTTCATTATACGAACACTTGTTTGAGGACTTTAGGATGCACTAAAACTCTCAAAATTTTGCAGCCATGTGCAAAATATTAAACTCTTTCATCTGAATACACATTTAGGCCTGGGAGTGGTATGGTTGCTCTATAGCGCCCCCTAATTGGTTTTAGCACTTGGGCACATTTTTGACGGCCTCAATATATACGAAAACTCACAAAAATTGGCGCCCACATAAACACCTGGGGGCTTTGCGAGACTGTACAGCGATTTGGCCCATACCTGTAAGCGGGCTCCATAGCGCCCCCTAATGTGTATAAGGCCTTAACTTGGACATAGTTGCTCCGATCTTCACCAGATTTAATACCGTTATAGAAGTAATAGAAGTTATAGCAACTTACTGTCTAAACAGGAAGTTGCGTTATCTTGACAACAATTATTCCGATTGCCCCGAAACTTGACAAGGATGTTCCTCCTGGCCGGTTTAGCAACTGTGCCAAAGTTGGCTGCAATCGGCCATTAGATGGCGCTGTTTTAATTTTTTTTATTTAATCATCAAAATATTGACATATGGGAAGCCTACTTTGTCTAACTACTCCTGGGATGTGAGTCCGATCGGCATGAAAACTTGCATATACACTCGGAGGACCCTCGTGACAAAAAGTTATCAAAAGAATATTGATAGCTAAAACAATGCGCAAGTTATGGATGACCAACTTCCTGTAGGTGGGAGCGGAAACAGGAATGGTTATATCTTGCCAACGGCTATTCCAATGGACACAAAACTTAAGAAAGTTGTTCCTCATGTGACTATGAGGCTGTTTGCCAAATATGTCGTCAATTGGCCTTTAGATGGCGCTGTTTTAAGTTTTTTTAATTAATTAGCTAATTTGCTTTGAGCGAAACCTACTTTTTTTAACTCCTCCTAGAGCATGAGTCCCATCTGCACAAAAATGTGCACATAGACTCGGTGGACCCTCATGACAAAAATATATCAAAAGAATTTTGATAGCTAACACAATGCGCAAGTTACAGAGGACCAACTTCCTGTAGGGGGCTGTCGAAACAGGAAGTTGCATATCTTAACAAGATTTATTCCCGATTGACACCAAATATGACAAAGTTGTTCCGTATAGGGGTTTGAGCATCCATGCCAAATTTATAGTGCATCGGCCATTAGATGGCGCTGTTAGAATTTATTTTATTAATTATTCACATCGCGATATATGGGAAACATACTTTGTCTAACTCCTCCTGGGCCATGAGTCCAATCTGCACGAAAACTTGGATATAGACTCGGTTGACCCTCGTGACTAAAAGTTATCAAAAGAATTTTGATAGCTAACACAATGCGCAAGTTATGGAGGAACAACTTCCTGTAGGTGGGTGTGGAAACATGAACGGTTCTATCTTGGCAAAAGATTTGCGATTTACATGAAACTTAGAATGTGTGGTCTACATGTGATGTTGCATTTGCCAGTACCCCCCGGGGCAAGAAGCGAGGGCCCGTCATCGCTGCTTGCAGCTTTAATTATTATTATTATTATTATTATTATTATTTGAGGCTCCTTCCTTGCAGGATTTCACTTAACATATCAGACAACAAGGGTGCATGCCCCTCATCTGGTGCAGAGAGAAGAGTCTTTTTTTCGCGGATCAAGTACAGTCGCGATGAAGTGCGGAGGATCCGAATAGATCTCACTGAAACGTGTGCTGGCAGACTCTAAGAGCGTAATTTTCATTGTTTTCACTCCGTGGTCCGTCTCTCGTTGCTTAGGAGACGCTTTGCAGGTGGAACGGATCGGGTACTGACACACGTGCAGGTCGCGGTTTCGGTTTGCGTCATCACAACATTTCAGCCGTATTGTTTCGGTCATAAAGGTATTTCGGCCGAAAACTGAAAATGCCCTATTGGGCCATTTTCGGCCGAAAATTTTCGGTGGCCGAATATTCGGTGCATCCCTAACTATGACAGATTACAGGCCCACCCCTTGTTCCTTGGCAAGTGCTGATGCGTCCTGCAAAGAGTGGTTCCTTTGGCTGAACACACAATAGGCGGTGGCCGACCATATAGGATATTTACATCAGGCGTTGCAAGAAAAAGGCTAGGAGATTCATTAAACAGTCCCTCCAGAAAAACGCGATTATGCAATCGCATAATTCAATGCATAATCAGCCTTTCTTCTTTTCAGTCTTTATGCAGTCAAAGTATTTATGCGGGGCCGCATTTTTTCAAATACGCCGCACTTTCGCCGCATAAATTGCAGATTTCCACACAAAATATGCGGGGCTTGCATGATTTCATAATCCCTGCATTTCCGTTGCAAAAAAGTCACATATATCTTAGCAGAAAGTTGAAAATGTTGCGTTTACTTCACACAAGAGCAGCCATTTCCCCTGTTGCCATGGGAACATTATGAAGTGACGTAATTACGCGACGTGAACATCATCGAAAAGCAGGGTGTTGGGGGAATCACTTTTTATTCTCTTTTTCATCAAACCGCAGTTTTTGCAAGTTAATATCATATAGCATATTCCATCGCATTTTTTAAGAAAACGTGCCGCAACAATCACAAAAAAACTCCGCATTTTTCTGGAAGGACTGATTAAAGATCCAAATCCACCAGGCAAAAGCTCTCCCTGTTGAGGTCGGATACACAGAGAGGCTGAGGTGGAGCTTCTACCCTCAGGCCACTAGGATCCTAAATGAGGACATTGACTAAGCCCCCCCCCCCTGCCTCCCAATGCGGTATTTGTGTCGCCAGGTATGGACAGTGTGCATGGATACGTGTATTGTCTGTTTGTGTACATACCTCTTTGATTTCATGGTACTGCCCGAGTAATGCATAGGGACAGTAGGAGATACTCAAGGAGATGATGCCCATGCTACTGATCATCACCATGGCAACATAAACATTAGGGAAGATTGCCATAACAGCAGTTCCTAAGGTTAGAGACATGAAAGCTGTTTAAATACATTATATTTCCATTTATTCTGCATACCCATTAAGACAATATGCAACTGCTCCCAAATCCACTGTGCTTTACTCTATTATTGTCAGCTGTTTACTCTGTTGTAGCAACTGACCTATTGAGAATCCCAGAGTTCCAACAATGTAGACAATCTTAATGCTCAGATCAAAATTATCCAGGTACTTTTGAAGGATTGCTGAGTGGAGAGATGGAAAGAGGGAGGCAAAGAAATATAAATTATTGAAGACAGCATAGTGAAGCAGGTTAGAAAATGGAGGGAAAAAAGTTTAATTGTATCACTGATCACTTCTTTTGTATGTAAATACAGCAGTATAGAGATTTAAATTCAAATCTAACTAGAATTACTGCCTTGCGGTTGTATGCCTCTGCCAACCAGTCAAGTTGCAGTTTACATCCATGTCTGTCCAGACTCATAATACATGTAGTGCAGACAGGGAGACAAAGAAGGAATTATAAAAATATATAAAAAAAATAAAAGGTATGAAGTGTATTTGGCACAATGTGGATGCTTCACACACATCTTCAACCAGGCAGCCCAGAAGATCTATACAATCACCACAGGTTGAAGGTGGGCAGATTAGTGTAACCAATTCAGCATCTGACCACATGTGAAATATGGTCACAATCTCCCCTTCTACTCCTGAGTTATGCCATTGAATAAGTGCCAAAAAAGCGTTTTTGTAGAACATTATGATTTTGCAGTGAAGTTGAACTGGGCAGACAGACATATGTGCCTCCGGCCAGCGCGGAGGCATTAAAATGGAAACAGTGTTTGTGTTTTACCAGAGCAGACAGCAGCAGTAGCAGCATAGACCACCAGTCCCCAGCAGCCCATCTGTACTCCTCTGTGATAGTTTAGTAGCTCTGTGGAATTGGCTGGTGCCTGAAAAAAGCGTAATAATTTTGGCAATGTAATCGTAGACTTGTAAACATGTAAATATTTGACTTTGTATAGCATGCTGGGCTTATTCGTCTGTGTCCCTCTACTGTGTGGTCTCCATGGTAGTTTAGTTTATTAGTTTATAATGTCGTGGACAATCCCCCTTAATTAACTGTACAGTAAAAGGAGCAGCTTTACCCTCTATGGCTAATTTCCAGCTGTAGTCCCCGGCCAGCTGACAATAGGTATCCTAAAATTGTTAACAAATTAAAGTAAATTACATTACATCTATAATGACAGCAGGCCACAAAATGCAGTCAGTTAGCACAACTGTCTTTAAACAATAAGTGTGTATGTATATGTGTATGTGTGTGTGTGTGTGTGTGTGTGTGTGTGTACCGTGGGATCTCCGTGGTAGATGACTTGCCCCATAAAATCAGTGTAAAACACAGCTTCAGCTATGATGGAGAACCATGTGAGGAGGTGACACACACACAATCTCCACAGCTGCCTAGGCATCTACAGAGGACAGAAATGAAACAAGGAATCAAGACCTGACATGAGGAATAAAGAATTCCACCAAAAAAAAATCTGCAACAGCAGACCTTAAATTATTCTAAATGTGATGCAGTGCAATAGTAAAATAGAATAAAAAAAATAAAAATACATCAATATTAAAGACATTTACAATTTACTTCACCTTCAACATGGATAACCAGAGCAGTCGAACAGTTGTACCCTTGTCTGGTCCTCCCTCACTGCTGGAGCCCTCAGATGACAGACTGCTAGCTGACAGCTGTAACTCCCGCCTGTCCCCACACCGCTGAAGTTTACTCAGGTCATTCAAACTTTGGGAGGTGGTAATTGGACGAGGGCTTGATGGTGCTGTCCTTCTCAGTCGATAGCGCTGTGATCCCACTCGTCCATAGTAGGAGAAAGTGAAGGAGGGCTAAAGAGAAAAAGACCAACATCAGCTTTTTGCAAAATTACTATTACAGAAAGTAATTCAAAAACTGGTAAATGCAATGGTACCTGTCTGTAGAAGGTGTGTGGGTGTGGTCGTGATGAAGCTAAGGTGTTGGAGGGCCGGCTCGGCAGCCTAGTGGAGGCATGGCCTTTCATTTCATTGGAGTGGTCAGAAGTGGACAAGCCAGCATTGACACAATTGACAGCCTTGACCTGCTGGGACAGGAGAGAAGCACAGACGTGACATGGGACAACATATCTTAAACCCAGTACAGAAGTTTTCTGTCTCTAAAAAGTTCCATATATTGCCTATTGAAAAAAGGGAAAATTATCACATTCTATTAATCACAAGTTACCCGTAACATTAACACTGTTCTGGCAATGTAATTGCAAGCCAAGACAAATAATATCTGCCACCGTAGCAGCTGATTTCACCTGTGTTTTCAGATGTAAGTCCTCCGAGCCAGAACTGAGAGAAGGAGGGCCGTTTATTGGACCCCTAAGCTCAGGCCAAGCTGGATTTGTAGGCTCTAAGACCACCATCCCATCAGTAAGGGCGGGTGGTCCACCGGAAGTAGATGAAGACCCAATACTGTGGTCTGACGGCTTAAAATCATGCACCTCTGGCTGGAAAAATTGTGCATCTGGGTCGAGGTCAGAATCCAACTCAATTGTGGCATCTGGCATGGCTAAGAATGAATCGCTTTTACTCCGCACTCGCTCCACAGCAAGGAAGTCCATTTCTCCTTCCTCAGGATCTGATCTGTTGCCCTCTCGGGACGGAGCTCGCACTGAAGCATCCTCCTCTGCAATCACATCAAGTAAAGGTGGAGTGTGACCAACGGCCCTGAAAGACAACTGGCTGGTAGACTCCCCACTTCCCGTGACTTTAAGCTGATTGGAAGGAGCTAAAGGTTGCTCAGGGATACTGAGCATGTGCAGTGTGACAGAGATAATGAAGATGATGCCTGCAAACATGAAGAGGACCTGTTCCTGTGATTTAAATGCTCGGCCCAGAGCTGTGCCAGTCCAGTCTAGACCACCCAGCATGTAGCCCACTGCTCCGCCGAGCCCTGAAGAGACAGGTATATACACAGAAACAAGTCAATTATTGTGCAAAGTCTAAGAAACAAGGACAAGTACACACAGCTTCTGAAACTACACTGCCTATGTGTGTGAAACATTTTTTTAAACTCACATTCTGGGAAACGTGTATGACGATGTATATGTGTACTACTTATGTGTGTTATTAAATAGCTGATATTTAAACAGGTGTATGTGGACAGTGTGTGTGTGTGCGTGTGTTTGTGTCCATACATGCATGTTGTCTTACCAGCCGAGAAAGCATGAATATTTAGGGCCATATCTTGCTCGTCAGTGTCAGCAACATCAAGAAGGTAAGCTCTGATTGGTCCCTCAGAGGCATCGGCACAGAAATCCAGCACCACCACACCAACTACAGTGAGGACGATGCCAATTGGCTGGCTGCTAGGACTATCACCAACAGAAAGGCCTAACAGAATAACACAAAATGTATTCAGTCATTTTTTTAATCAGAATGTTTTTTATTGAGCCAAAGATTATTGTGCAGACAGTAACATAGTCGAGTGCTCATTTTTGTAGGAAAGTGAAAGTAAGATTACAAACATGAATCTGTATATAAAACAAAAAGAAACTAAATAAAAAAACCACAAGAGACCTTCATTTCTCCATACCATTCCTGTTGTTAAACAGTAATTATTATAATTTGTAAGTGGTGATCTCCTTTGAAACTTTCTACTCACCTATTAATGATCCATTTAAGAACAGCGCCACCCCCAGCAGCACACCTACACACAGGGCCAGAATGAATGGTCTTCTCCGGCCCCATCGCAGAGTACATCGGTCACTGGCTGAGCCAATCACAGGTGTGAAGAGGAGACCCAGGATAGGACTGAGGAACCAGGTTAAACTGTAATATTGCTCAGGAAGACCTAGAAAACACACACAAACAAGATGGTAGATTTAAGACTAAGAACCAGAACCCAGTCAACGTATACTATTGTTGGACGAGGTGAAACCAGATTTTTTTATTCTAATTTTAGGAAAGACTTGATATGAAATAATGCTTTGCCTCACATGTGCCTCTCTCTCTTATTACATTTGACCACATGGTTAAATAAGCTCTGATAAGATCTGCCAAATGTTTTCATTGAATTTCCTTTGATTTACTTGTGTTTTTATTATAAACCATGTATTTAACACTGACTAACTACTGATGGAAGGAGTCAGCTTAAAAGTTCTTTGCAATGAATTACTCATTCACCAGGTTCTGTTTTGTCCTGCCATCTTGGTACAAAACTCATCAATAAGCCAACCTATTCATATATTTGTCATGCAGGGACTTTCCATAATAACTAAAACAGTGAAGTCTGGGCAGAAAAACTTCTTTTTTTTTAAATCTTTGTTTTCCTATGTTCCATTGTTTATACAAGCATAGCTGAAAAAACACTAGTGCTCTTAAGCAGCTTCCTTTTTTGACTTTTTCTAGTAGCACTATGAAGCAATTATTTTAATGAGTGGCTCTCAGTTATGCTTGTTTTATCCATACAGATGAGGATGCACAAGGAAGCACATGTGCAGGTGGGAGATACACATTCCTGCCAATGGTTTCAAACTATTGTACTAATCGACAGGTGGCACTAATAAGCCAATACATGCAGCAATGCTCCATTAAAGGCAGGGGAGAAGACTGCTGGATGGAAAACACTGATGCTAACAATGCAGGTTTAAAACAATAAATAAAAATCAGCTCTGCAAATGTTTATTGAGGACGGAAATGCATGCGATACGTTTGTTAGAAGTCAAGGTAAAACACAATGCATTTTGGTGAGTAACACTGTGTCAACATAACTTATAATTGTTTAAAGGAAAACTCCACAGGTCACACATTAAGCCTACCTTTACTATGACACACTCATTACAGTATCTAGGTTTGTGTTGCAAGAAGGCACAGCCGACCTGCTTGAGTTCAATGTTGTAAAGCTACAGTACTTTGCAGTGGCTGACAGCTCAGTCACACTTGAGGTTGTTCAGATTGGAATACATTTCACTCACTAAGCATTCTTCAGAGATTACTGGTATAGTAACCAAGCAAAACTGGATGCCTTAAAAAATGCTTTCAAAAACATCAATATGGTTTGCTTTAAGGTTTTTTAAAACAAACTTTTTACAATATTGTGAATAGGGAGAAAAACAGAGAGACTATAGAATGTGCTGTGTTAGACATTCTTGCCATACCTAGCCAGGGGAAAATGCCTTTGTTCCATTTCTGCTATGATGGCAAACTTGACATCTAACTGGATAGCCCCCAGTTAACTACTGCTGGGCAGACAGGTTACATGACACAGTGGTGCAGCCAAGGGAAATCAATAGATCCAGTGGGGCTAATGAAACAACAGTCTAATGTGTTACAGCTGGAATTCAGACTGATGGGCATCTCCTTGAAATTAACAAATAAAAACTGCTCATAGCTAATTTTGGGCAAAGTCAGTGTGGGTCTGCTCATTTTCTGACATTAACCAGGGGAACACTGCCACACACATGTATCACTAAAATACCTGACAGGGTAAACAGAACGTGCTACACATTACATCTAGTGTAAGCACCAGCTTTGAAACATCATACGGTACAGTACTATTACATTACCACTGTGTACCTCATGTAGGAAGGGTCTAAAAACTCTAACACCTCTGAATAAATTGAAGAATGTGTATTTAGACTGGAAAGTGTGCCTGTGGCACTTACCTATATGTTATGTACAAGTTGTTCTGCTAATGTCTGTGTCCCATTCCTATCACAACAAGGTGCACAAAATGGACTAGTAATGCTTAGAAAATGCTAATTCCAGTGGTGCCAGGACTGCTGACTTTTCATGTGTAGATATCTACGACACAGTGACATCACTTCCACTCCTGAAGTCCTGCCTCCCCGTCCTATGCCCCTACCTCACTAACCTCTTCAACTCCTCACTGTCCCTTGGAACTGTCCCCTCTGCCTTCAAAACTGCCGCTGTCACCCCAATCCTTAAAAAATCTGATCTGGATCCCTCCTCCCTCAACAACTACCGCCCAATATCCAACCTCCCATTTCTGTCTAAAACCCTGGAACGTATAGTCACCGCACAACTACAAACCCATCTTCATGCCAATAACCAATTCAAACCCCTCCAATCTAGTTTTCGCCCCCTCCACCGCACTGAAACCGCTCTCCTCAAAGTCCTCAACGACCTCCTTACCTCTGCTGACACCGGTTCCCTCAACATCCTCATCCACCTCGACCTGAGTGCAGCCTTCGATACCGTGAGCCATTACATCATGCCCACCAGACTCAAAGACCTCGGTATCGAAGGTACGGCACTCAACTGGCTCCACTCCTACCTATCCAACAGATCCCACTTCATCTCTCTCCATAACCACACCTCTGCCACAGTTACTCAAGGTGTTCCCCAAGGCTCCGTACTCGGCCCCCTCCTCTTCATCATCTACATCCTCCCTCTTGGTCAGATACTCCGGCACTTAAACCTGGACTTCCACTGCTATGCTGATGACACCCAGATCTACCTCAGCACCAAATCCCCCACAATTCTCCCCTCTCCCACATCAACTTCTGTCTGTCAACAAAAAAAAAATTAAAAAAAAAAAAAAAAAACCCAAGACAAAAACACACAAAAAAAAAAAAAAAAAAAAAACCACCAACAAAAAAAAAAAACCCCCCCCCCCCCTTTTTGACAACCTATTAAAAAATGTCAAGTCATTAAAACCTCCTTCTTTCACCTCCGCAACATTGCCAAAATCAGACCCTCTCTCACACCCCCCGCTGCTGAAAGACTCATTCACGCCTTCATCTCCTCCCGACTGGACTACTGCAACTCACTTCTCCTCGGCATCAGCTCTACCAACATCAACTGACTCCAACTGGTCCAAAACGCAGCCGCCCGACTCATCACCCGCTCCAAATCCTGGCACCACATCACTCCTGTCCTAAAACAACTCCACTGGCTCCCTATCTCCCACCGAATCACCTACAAAATCCTGGTCCTCACCTACAAAGCCCTCCACCATCTGGCCCCCTCATACCTCACTGACCTCCTCTCCCCGTACCAACCCTCACAGTCCCTCAGATCCACCTCAGCTGGTCTCCTCTCCATCCAAAAATCCAACCTGCGCAGTTTTGGGGACAGAGCATTCTCCAGGGCAGATCCCAGGCTCTGGAACTCCCTCCCCCAAGAGATCCGCACCTCTGAGTCCCTCACCATCTTCCAGTCCCACCTCAAGACCTATCTCTTCACCTCTGCTTATCCATAGCCCCACGCCCCCCTCCCTTTCCATCTGTGCCTGAATCTTGTTTTGTTTTGTTCTGTTTTTGTACTCTACCTCCCCTGTAAAGCGACTTTGAGTCTATGAAAAGCGCTATATAAATTCAATTTATTATTATTATCATGAGAACATGTGTTCAAGCGATAGAGAGCAAGAGCGTGTCTGTTTCTATGTGAATGTATTGTGTCTCCTTACCTATCTGCAGCAGCACTGGCGTCACCAGGGCTGTTTCCATTGCGTAGCAGAACTCGCGTCCAAACATCACTGCCCCGTGCATTACCCAGCGAAACATAGGGATCTGCATACTTCTGCCCTCTTCCTCCATCTCCTTCTCACTCTCTTCTTCTTCTTCCTTGGGTTTCCTCCTTTCGGAATGGCCAGAAGCCGCTCTCTCCTCTGCTTCTCTTCCCATTACAGTCTGGTAATGGGGTTTTATTTTTCTGAATGGTTGGTATATACCAATGTATAACACTTATTGCTACTATTTCCTATATGTAAGCAACACTGTACTGTGTTATTATATGCTAATAGAACATGTAATTTCCATGGTTTTCATAATGATCACTCACTGTTTAGGATAAGCCAAAGATATCCAGAAAGTTAATAAGAGTGCATCTCTGCTGCAGCACCTTCCAGGTTCAAAGCAAAATAATTGCAAATAATTGGGGAGGAGGCAGGAATCATCATTATAATGAGATTAATGTGTCCAAAAAACTGATGTGGTAAAAATATATTCCATGCATTTTATCCTCTGGCCATCATGCTGATATGTCACCAGTTGCAGTTGCACGCATCAGGAGATTAATGAGAGAGCGATGGTGTTTCTCTCTGTGGCTTGCGGATTAAAAATTCAGGAAAAGCAGAGAAGTTCTGTGTAGCTCCAGAGGTATGCAGAGGGGAGGAGCAGAAGAGGTGAGAGAAAGAAAGGGGGTGCCAATGTGTGTGTTGTAGGCTCCAGTAGCTGCGTTTGTGGTCAACTGTGAGTAGGGTTAGAATAGGTCTGTGAATGCGTTTGCTGTGGCTGGTCAGTGTGTGTTGGTTGGTTGTGTGCAGGGCGTATTTGGATTGTGTAAGATTATTATATATTATATTTTATTATTATATTATATTATAGAGTGTGGCTCTGCAAACAAATGTATTTCTCTCGTTTTCGTGTGTGTGTGTGTGTGTGTGTGTGTGTGTGTGTGTGTGTGTGTGTGTGTGTGTGTATGTGCGCACTTCCAGGCAAGTCAGGGTTTAAAGCATGTGGAAGCGTGGCAAAGACAGACTGAGTGACACAGCAACCTGCAGAAAAGCAGACATCAGTAAGACAGTAAGCTAAAGCTATAAAATATAATGCAATCCAAGTGGTAGCATTGCCTTGGTGTTATCATTCCCTGTCTTAACTTATTTTCTATATTTGTGTTTGTACTCTACAGATAAGACTAACATAGCACATTGGTCAAGGCCAAATGCTAGAGGGCTCCCATGTGTAAAACATTTTCAGTGCAGTTTGGGTCCAATGATAGGAAATCATCTTCTAAGAAAAACGCTGCCCTGTCCCAATGAAGTACACTGGCAATACATTTAAACTCAATATAACTGTGATACACAACTGACGTTGTGTAATAAGTTTATAGATGGAACAGGCATCATGTAACAGAATAAAGGAACAAAAGATGAAGCAATTTTGCCACACCTTAAATATCTGAGATTACTATAAAGGTTTGTGACGTTACCTCTCAAGTCTGTTAAACTCAGTGGCATCAGGTGTAACCATAACCTTTAAACCACAAAACTGGCAGGCTATAAAGACATCAGAGGCATGAAAAAAAGCCACATTAAGTAATAAACCCTTATTACAACACCCCACGCCTCTCTCGTATTTCCTAAATCACTTTTAGTCTGTCTTAGGTATTCTAAATAAAAGTTAATTTTGAAACAACTCAAATCAACTGAGCGTTAAAACGCTTCTGTGAATTATTCTGTCGTGATGATTTCACAAAGAGTAACCTGTTCCTGTGTGTAGTGACTAGCTAGTCTACACGAGTTTTTAACTCCACATAAGTAACGTCAGAGTTGAAAATGCGTGTTTTTCAAAATTATGACAGGTGTGTGTTTGAGGGGCTTGTTGAACCAGTAAGGGAACGTTTTGCACGGGGGCAGCTCTGCTAACGGTCGGTAACTCTGACTTAACCTACGTTACCTGAGCTACCTACCGACCTGCCCTACAGTCTAACGTTAGCTACGTAAGTAATAACGAGGCAATTTTAGCGTGTGAGGATAATGCACATGGCGATAGATAAACACCTGACTGGACACATTAATGTTAACTTTACATTCACTGATGTTTGACTAGTTGTAGCTAACGTTACCTAGCGAGCTAGATTGGCTAATAAATTAGTTAGGCAGCTAACGTTAGCAATTTAACTTAAGACAGAGAAAAACAGTTAACGTTAACGGTATATTAAAGACAAAAATATGTAACATACCTGAAGTTTTACTCCGCTAAGGTAAAGTAAAATCAGTTTCGCGTTATGTCAATTTTCGATAACGTGACAGGAAAACTCATGGTTTGGGTTAGCAATCTGGCTAACTGAGTGCCCATCTGGTTCAATACACTCATCAATCTCATTGGTTTCCACGGTATCCACAGTAACAAAGCGAGGCGTGGTCTAAGCGGACGCAAATGATGTCATCGAGCTACAAAACTTACGGGGAATGGTTTACTTACAGTTATTATTAGCCTACTCATCAATTAATAATAACAAATAGTGATAAAATAAAACTAAGAATAACAATTATAATAATGTATAAAATATAATAATGTATTCATAATTTCTAAAGACATGTTATATTTCAAATTGCAATAATGGAACATTTAACTGTATTTCTTTTTTCAAAACCTCATTCCTCAGATATAAAAGGCAGAACTATTTGTAGCACCAGACAGAGGTGGCTTAACTAAAATGTTATATACTGTAGCCTACATTTCCCATCAACATGAGACAAGTAAATAACTCCAAAGCACCAGATCAACACATAAGGCAAAGCCAAATATTTGACTCACTTGAACACACCTTTATTCCCCCTACAGTTTCTTCAGTTTACGTAATATGTCATTTGTTCCTACATAGAGAGGTTCTTATGATTGTTGATCAAATTGTTTACTTAACAGTACATAATATCAAACAATAATAAAAAAAACAATATTATTTAGCCTACAGCCCAAACATTCACATTGTGTCTGCTTTCAGTCATCCAAGCAGTTTCCATTGAAGTGATAACATTTTCTTTGGTGTCTTACTGTAATGGTCTTTGAAAGGTATTGCAATGTTGCCCTCTGCTGCACAAAAGTGGTTCTCATTCCCAAATATTTTCTTGCAGTGGATCTTCTGAAGTGGTCACCATGTAATGGGCAAAAAACATATCACTATCCTTCCATGTAATCAGATACAGGTGTGGTCTATTTCACATTGTGTTCCAATTGGTTAAATCCCCTCCTGTTCACACTTAACCAGACAGAATAGTAAGGAATTAGTTCAAGTCTGTTTGACAGTATATGTTCCACACTTTAAAGAAAAGGGTGTAATGGTCCCAGGCAGGTATCAGGGTGGTCATCAATATCTTCTTTTGTAATACCAGCACTTATTACCTGGCCAGTTCTCAGATTTCTGCATAACAGATGTCACAGCTATCATTGTTCCTTTTGCAGTCCCATCTAGACTATCTCTGTTACCAAAAATGGAAACTTTTTCAGTTTTCAAAAATAATTTGACTTAGGGCAGTGCAATTGGTCACTTTTAATGTAAAAACATATAAGATTAAAATGTGGATGTGGATGTAGAATACGTCAAATGTGTTTGTTTTTTAAATAAGATTTGGTATTTTGTCAATTGTATGATTCAAGTAATAATACATGTTAAGTCAGCTTTGTGTTCTCTTGTATTGTTTGAATTTGGCTGCAACATGGTCTAGCAGAGAGGGAGATTGTCTCACAGTTGAAAAGTCACAGGTCCAAAGCTGTGGGATGGTTTCTTGTGTGATGATAATGTTTAGTTGCAGACTACATTTGTCTCTTGTCAATGTTGGAATTAGTTCAAGTAGTTAATAAACGTTTTTAGTTTGCTAAATCAGCTAAATTGGTTGGTCCTTATTATTATTATTATTATTATTATTATTATTATTATTATTAATGACAGCATTGGCTGTTCATCCTGAGCAGTGCCATCATACACTGATGCTGTTATCACTGATCAGCATGTTACAGAGTCCAGAAATATCAGACACCTTTCTCCAGGCGATGTAACATCTCAGTAACTCAAAGTTTCTCTTTACCCCATGGGAAAGGGGATTTACATTGAGTGGTTCTTCCCCAGATTGTCTCTCTGCAGTGAAGTGGGGATCTTGGTCATCATAATCATATTACCAGTGATGGCGTTCACTGTCCGCCCTGAGGCCTTGGAGCTGTGCTGCATGCTGATGATGTCGCCGCTTGTCTGCTCGGGCTCTGCGCGGCGAAAAATATTCCTCATGGTGGCCTGAGGAATGAAAAGGGCAGTAAATTATTCAGTGAATCAATGAGTAAAAAGCAAATACATCAGTGATGGATGAACAAATGATGGCTGGATGGAAGGATGGATGGATAGATGGACAGGTGGCAGAGAGGAGGAATGTTGGGATGAATGGGATGAAGGAAAGTGGGGAGGGAAAATTCTCCAATCTTACCTGGAAATTATTCGTAACAAAGCAGTAGACGACAGGATCCATACAGCTATTCAAACTGCTGAGAGTGACAGTCAAGTGGTAGGCTATCACATGATGAGGCATGTCAGGGTGGAAGTACACCACCACCTGCAACACAACACAGCTATGAGATCACACACAATCATGTTACATTTAACCAAAAATGTATAAAAAAGGAGCAACCAATATTGCATTATCATTTACTCATCTTGATAGCACAGTAGTTCCCAACCTTAAAGTGCTCATATTATGCTCATTTGCAGGTTCAGAATTGTATTTAGAGGTTGTACCAGGATAGATTTACATGGTTTAATTTTCAAAAAAACACCATATTTTTGTCGTACTGCACATGGCTGCAGCTCCTCTTTTCCCCCTGTGTGTTGAGCTCTCTGTTTTAGATACAGAGTGAGGCATCTTGCTTCTGTTCAATCTTTGTTGGGAGTTGCACAAGCGCAGTAGCTAGGTAAGGACTACCAGCCAGTCAGAAGCAGAGTATGAGGGCGTGCCATGCTAGCAGCTAGGCGAGCATTATAACGTGTGTTACAAAGTGACGCATGTTTGTCACGGAAGTAAAGGCTGGACTACAATAGAGCAGTTTGGAGCAGATTGTGAACAGTGTTTTCTGTTGGAGATGGTAACTCCCTTTTGGGAGGACTTTGTGAGCTTTTTCACTTTGTAAACCTATAACATACACAAAAAAATATATATAACACATTAAAGGAAAGGGAAAAAGCCAAAAAGCATAATATGAGCACTTTAAAACAAAACATTGTCTAATTGTCACAGATTATGGACATGAGTTGTGAGCAGCTCAACCAAAGAATGCTCTCTTGGATTGTTTAATATGAAGGATTTTTGGGAGAGAAAAAAATAATAATTTTGTGTAACAGAAGTATATTCTTTCTTATTCTTGTGACCCTTGAGGGTTTAAAGGCTACAAAAACATAATGATAAAAAACATAACCCTATTCTAACATGATGATATTTTAAAACAATATGTCACACCTGTCTCTCACTCACCTGTCTGATGTGGAAGGGTGTGAAGCAGACAGTGAAGATGATCAGCACTGTGGTCAGGAGCTGGACAGCCCTCCTTCTCCTCTCCCTGAGGAAATACAGGTAAAACCATCACCTGTAAGCCTCCAGTGCTTTCAATGCTGCAAATGTGAGTCATTTTATCTCGGTCCTTTCATTGTTATATCTATGGTATGGTATGGTCTTGTATCCAAAGCTTGGATATGTAAAAAAAAAAAAAAAAAAAGTCCTGTTAAAGGCAGTCTGAAGGTGTCAGAATATTCTTCCTTACTTGTGTCTATGTATGTTGGTAACATAACATTGGTTAAACCTGCTCTGCTGCATCAGGCGGCGGTCAGCGAGTGCCCACATAATCCGCAAAGTGAAGACCATAATGATGATGAGGGGTAGAAAGAACTCGGTGATGGTAAGAAAGAGGAGCTTGGAGAGGCAGCATCCTGGGTGCTGGAAAGCAGTAGAAAGGAAGGAGTAGGTGACCACGATGGCACACAGCCAGACAGAGACACACACACATTTGGCCACACTGGAGTTCCTCCAACGACGGGAAGCTTCAACCTGCAAGGACAAAAGAAAATTTGTAGATTTAAGCGTCTTCTGGTTTTAAAGTCAGGATGAGCATGTGTCAAGTTTTTCCATTCCATACCAATTCTGTTACCAAACTACAGGCTAGACCTACCTGCACGATGGCGAGGTATCGGTCGACACATATGCAGGTCAGAAACAAGATGCTGCAGTACATGTTGACAAAGTAGCTGAAGATGTGCAGGTAGGAGCAGGTGAGACAAGCTCCTCCACTGTAATAGAGCAAGATGCGAGTCGGCAGAGAGAGATTCACCAAGAGGTCTGTCACCGCCAAGTTGATAGTATAGATCACAGAGGTGGTCTTTTGCTTGGTGCGGAAACAGAAAACATAAAGTGCAACTGTGTTGAGCACCATGCCCACCTGTGGGGGACGAGAGGAGAATTGGACAGTTTGTACAGACTATAAGAGTGTAGAAACTCATATAACAATATTAACTTATACCATCAGGGCTTCTGAAAAAGTGCCTACCAAGAATATGAGAGAGTTTATGACCATCAGTGCAATCCAAAGACCGTAAAAGTCATTGTAGAGCCCCTCGTCTAAATGAGCCAGTCTTTGAAGATATGCTTCAATCCCACTTCTGTTACTTGGACTGCCTATTACAGGCAGGATGGGAAATGAAGTATTGATTAAAAGCCAGGACTCAGTGCTGTTGAAGGCCATCATAATAGTGATGATGATGATGATGATGATGATGATGTTGATGATGATGAGGCACGTAGGTGATGATGGTGAGGGTGATGAGAGTTGGCGCAGAAACTGTCAGACAAAATCACACAATGTTGTGATAAAGTAAACATTTACTTTAAATTTTAATCTGGGTGCAAAATGTAATATTTCTTTATCGAAGGTTGCTATAATGCCCATCAGATCATTTCTATACCAATTTAGGCTAATGCTGCAGGCTATCTCAGCATGCATGAGGCAACAGGGACACACATGTACACTTACAAAAGACTGTTGGAATAATGTACACCTTATGAAAACACAGGGATAACATACAGAGCAGGGCTAAGGTTCAACCTGTTGTTCTGTTCTGAGGTGATTGTTTAAACCTCCATTACAGTGATGAATTGTTTTTTGATAACTTTGACTACATCAATACGACTAGAGGCTTTTTTTTGCTGTAAAATCTGTGTAAAATTTGAACTGGCATTTGGTTTTTATCATAAGTATGTCTTACTCTACTCCATGTTTATCTGGTTAATGAACCTGATTCCTAAATAACACCCTTCACATAAACAGACATTTACACATATCCCTCTTCACTCTCTTGCCCTGGTGTCCAGTCACTCCCCCGTCTATGAACTCATTGTTGCTATTGGCAAGGCCACACTGACAAAGCCACCAATATTAGACTTCTTTAGATAATTTAATTATACAGTACATGTAACTGTGTTTATTTGTACCTACAGCAATGTTCTGTGAGGGGTGTATTTATTTCAAGCATTTTTTATTACAGTAAGAATTAGAAAGAAGAATTAGATTTTAACTCTTACTGGCAGGGAGCTGACCCCTTTTGTAAATCACATTTACCCCTTTTTGGCCAAGATGTGACCTTTTCATGGCATTCATAATAGAAAAAGTAATCCTGCGTGGTTTTACCTAATTTAAATAGCTCAGATCTGTATTACAAATAATCGTTTTGTGCCTGTGTGAATCAATCATGATCTTTATGGACTGTTTATTTACCTCTAAGAAAGATGGAGCATTCTTCTCATAACTGGGATAAACAGAGTGGATTTGGGTAAACTGGAAAAATTCTGTGTGTGTGTGTGTGTGCGTGTGTGTGTGTGTGTGTGTGTGTTTGTGTTTGTGTGGACAAGATAACAGTTCTTTCCCGGATATTTACAATTTCAAGTTTAGTAGATGAAACCTTCACTGATGATCGTAAATAAACTGCAAAGTGGATAAAGGTGAAATAAAAAATACAATATGTACAATCGCTAATTATAAGTGCAGACAACAGTTAAAATGTAGATTACTTCAAAGGTGAACAAGAAACTGGTGTCACCGAGACAAAATGCAACATGTCATCTTCAGTTTTTTTTTTCTTCTTCTACATTTCACAGTGTGGTGATCATTTTCATATAGCGCACAGGAAAAACCCTGCTGTTACGAGACTATAAAATGAGACACTCAAGTTAACTACGCGACCCTTTCCATATGGTGTTTTCAGCTGTGAGGAGAAAAATATGCAAATGTGAACTTGAATCTACCAGGCGTGAATATTATAGACAGCAGAGGGCAGTCAGTGACCGTGCCACATATACTGTATCTCAATATAATGTGTGAGGAGGACAGAGCCTTTAGGGTCCATGAAGGATAGTTGTAATTAGAAAAAGATGAAAGAAAAGGTAAGGCAAGTGCTTTTTAGAGTCTCGTGCACACTGGCTTTTTATGACAGTAGAGTATGAGTTGAGGACTATGAAGCAGATGCAAAACGCTTTTATATCGAATCAAACTCATGAGAAATCAACAGACATTTTAAACATAAACAACTGTCAAGTCCCATGAGGTTAAACACCATATTTTCTAAGGAGCATCCCAATGAGTGTCAACCCAAAATTGGCTTTTGGTATTCTTCCATGACAAATGTAGTTTAATTGCTTATGGGAGTCCCAGACTGGATAGGTTTGTGTTGTGTATACTCGTAGCTCACAACTAATCTCGCCTAGCAAAATAATCATCGGGCTGATGAAAAATGTAGTCTATTCAAGCTAATGAGAATAACATGCTCAGCTGAGGGTGAGGCATGAATAATGTGATTCATCTGTATTAAGACCACTGAAGGAAATAAATTGGTGTTTTCATAGTAACATCTCCTGATATTGTTCAACTTACTGGGAGCTAGTTCATCATCATAAGCAGGGCTAACGAGCATTATGAGCATTGCTGTGGGGAAATTGTGTGTTAAACCGCTTACTTCGTCTGTGACAAATAACATTGACACATTCCAGTGGTTTGCAATGACGTGTTGTCAAAGCTGGTTTTTGGAAAGATGAAGATTGAGCGCCAACATATCCTGACCTAACTATCCAAAGCTAAATCACCCAGTGTGGTCGCTTGCGTGTGGTCACAAGAGTGCTCTGTTGCAAATGTTGTGTAAAGTGATAAGTTGATAATTTGGCCCAAACAATAGCCAGCAAATACATGATACACATTATAAAACCAAAATGCAGCTATCAAATAAAATGCTAATACCAACTGTTGGGATGGCTAAACTGTCGTCAGAGGTACTAATTGAAAATAGATGAAATACTGAAATACAAGTCTGTGACGGGCCTCTGATTTACGTCTACACAGATAATGCATCACTGCTGCAATCTTACTGTTGTTCTTCCTTTTCCAACATCAAAGACTGTGGTGATGTAATGACTGTAAAGTGATACTGAGAGGAGAGCAGAGGGCCTAGAGGCAAATCACAAATAACACTGTCCAAATAAATTCCAGTAGCGTGGGAGTCCCATTTGTGTGTGTGTGTGTGTGTGTGTGTGTGTGTGTGTGTGTGTGTGTGTGTGAAAGAGAGAAATATACAGAAAGAGAGAAAGACAGGATGGGATAGTGGAATACAGATCTCACACTGTCCTGCATCAAATTATAGTTTCACAGAAAGCCCCTCAAGGCAAACGGAACATTTTGGTTGCTCTAATTTTAGTGATTGTTACACTTGCACTTGCAGTAAAAGCCCACAGGGGCATTTCCCTGTAACATGTTGTGCAAGGTAATGAAAATTAGTAATTGGTTACAGTTACTGGTTACTTTTTTTTCCAAAAGGAATTGAATTACTTTACCAATTACTGCATGTAAAAGTAATTGTTAGTTACTAGGGAAAATGACTTTGCGTTACTTTTAAATATCTGCTTCAATTCTCTTATTGATGCACATATAGCTTTATTATTTTTGCTGTGGCACAGTGTAGGACAAGACAACTGTCAAATTTGAGCTATGATTGCACCTATCATCACTATGATGAAAAGTAAGTAGTGGATCACTGAAACACAATTGATATGTTCTGATAGGCTTATTTATTGTAGCCTCGACAGGCCTTCAAATCAAGCAATAAGTCTGTTTTTAATTTTCTTTTGGCAAGTAAAAAGTTTGACAGTAATTTCTTATCACTATTGTCCATATTTCCAGGAACGCCAGTTTAAATTGCCTGAACTGTCTGTCGGTCATTGTGTGCAGTGGCAGTCTAATGCTGATTGACTGATTCACGTCATCAACAATTATGCACCTAATATTACATACACTGAATTTACTTGTGACAGGGACTTATAATGTAATATTGGCATTACAATTGTACTTACATGTTGAGATTAGCCTGGTTTCCTCAATAAGACATAAGTGAATTCCTTTTCCTCTCTTTTGCAAATAATAAACTGTATGTAGACACAGTAGATCTACTGTTGAAGACAACTCACCTCTAGAAAAAAAGGAGAGACTAACCAGTCAAACCAGTAGACTAACTCTGGGACAAGTCAAATCTGTGTCTGGTGAAGCTGTCCTCATGCCCGTCAGTGTCCAACCAGGTGAAGCTGCATCTTTTCCAAGCAGGGACGCTTCAACTCTCAGTGACCTTTCTACCCTCGTATCATCTCTGAACATCCACGTACGTCAGTCGCTTTTCTGTCTGGAGCAGGTTCAGCATTTCAGTTTCAATATCATTTCCGTTGTCAGTGTGTCAGTTGTTTTTTTTTCCTTTTAGATTCTGTAATCATGCCAGTTGGCTGTAATCAACACACTCCTTCAGATGTGTGCATCCCTGTCATTTCTGTCACTTTGTCAGCCTGTCTGCTGTTACTCAGTGCATCGAGTTCTCAAACATCCTCAGATCTTTCTTCTACCGTTGTACATCTCACCCCTTTCAACGTGTCTTTCTTCTTTTTCTCTCCTTCCTTTTCTCTCCCTGTTAGCATCATTTTCAGTGCTCTCTCTCTCTCTCTCTCTCTCTCTCTCTCTCTCTCTCTCTCTCTCTCTCTCTTCAATGAATCTCTTTCTACTTCCCTCCCTTTCGCGCTAAATCTTCCCTCAGTCTTCAGACAGGAAGTCTTAGCATGTGTTTACATTCTGCTGGGACACGCACATGCATGCCCATTGACAGTATGCACACACACCAATGTTAGAGCCCACATGGACAAATCTACACACACAAGATATCCTCAGGCACACAATGTTTCAAGCACAATTCATACATTAAATATGTGTTATACATAAAGTCCATAAAGTCCTTTTCCAAACCATCCCATGTTGTTATGTATAAAGCTTAGACTAAAAGGACTACTGTAAAACACAAATGATGGATGACATCTGCATGTCCCCTTACAAAAACATAAAGAATGGAACTGGAGTTATGGTATGTAACCATTGTGAAATAGTGCTGAATGTGCAGTACAGTGCATTTCAAGAGACGTGAGGGTTAAAAACGGTCTAAAACCTTTTATAGCAGGTGGATAGAAACATGTTTCAGGTCAAGACAAACAAGTAAAGAAAATCTTGTGAACCTTATTCTAATGTTAAACAGTGCAATGATATAGTCAGGAAACTGAATTACACCCATTTTGAAAAACCCATCACCACCAGAATAAACCCCCCCAAACTTGGGTGTTTGGTGTTTTAAGCCCCCAACGTCGTCTTCCAGGCAGCGCTGCATGGAAGGCATAAGGGTTGCGGTCAGGGATGTATTAAGAGGTTACAGTTAGGGTTAGGGTTAGGTGCCTTGAAGTCGACGGTGGAGGCTTAAAACACCATTGAGCCAAAACCTGACTGTGAAAACTGATGTTTTTGTTACACCAAAAAAAAGTATTTGAAAATAATATTTAGCCTTAAGAACTCTAAAAGTAGATGAAGAAAAGAAATCTTCAAATCATTTGTAAAAACTGTCTGTTGTGCATCCATGAATCTCTTCCTTTTGTGATATAAAACAATACATTAGGTGTCAACTCCGATCTGTATTTCATGATAAATGTGAATAGGAATGAGTGAAATATGGGATTAAACTGGAAGACAAAGACAGAAAACCCTCTGATTTGTGCTAGATTAAAAAAAATAAAAACATTACTCACAAAAAGACGTGTATCTGTACACCTGTATACATCATGTTTCCTTAAAAAAGGTTTAAAAAAAAAGAGAAAGGTTTGTTATTGTGATACAACACCAGTGCCCTGTCATGATTCATAGTGATATCTTAAAAATAAACTCAAAACACAAACTCTTGAACCTGAACATACCTTTTCCTCTTATTTTGATGAGCTCGAACTACAAAACAAATCAGGCTTCACAAGTTGATTTGATGTTCTTTTCATCCTGACACTTGTTTTTACTAATCATGAAAAAAACAGAGACAGACAATATCACCTTAATGGGGGTAATCACTTCTCTCAAGATGGTTAAACCTTCCCTGACTGTACTGTATCAGGGGAAATCAGAGATTGAGACTGAATAGAAGATCAGGATTTTAAAAATAAAGGTAAATGCTGTGTTGAGGTTCAGGTAATTTGCATTGTGGATGTTGTCTTAGGAGATAGACGATTTGACAGAAGTAAAACAGAAAGCGGATTGCGCCATTTATGCCACAAAATGTTTGTATTGTGTGGTTCTTTGTCAAATACGAGGAATAAATTACTGTATAGTGAATGTGCTAATTAACCCAAAAAACATCAGGGTAAAACTCAGGTGTGTCTCTTTTCAACTGCTATTTAGGACATATTGTATAATTGTTTTGTGTATCACCTAACTATATAATTCTAAAGACACAAATGTCCAAAAGTTGCATTTAAATGTAAGGCTCAGTCTGTCTCTTTATAACGTGTCCCGGCATGGACCCACGCTCCATCCATCTAGCAGAATGAGACAGGTGTGTGTCTCCTGGTTTCCTGTCTAGAGGATCATCATATCTCACAGCTTGTCAGCGTTCCTCGGAAAGATCCGGAATAACGGATGTCAGGAGAAGAGCCATGGATCAACCTGTTACTGGAGACGAGCACAAAGAGAAAAGTGCAGGATGGGGACAGAAAGGAAAACAGAGAGAGAGAGAGAGAGAGAGAAGGGGAGGTGTGAAAGAAAAAGCAAAGATGGACAAAGACGCAGTGAGGACAGTATGTCTGTATGGATGTATAGGTGTTGGAATGACAGATGGATCATTATATGGCATAGGTTTGTGTGTGCAGGTGGAGAGGGAGGTGCATACACGTGTGACTCAGTCCAACCAGGGGAACTGGAAAGCACTGTTTATGTCAGGAACCGTCTGAATATTGATGATAAACGAGAGATGACGAGGTTTCTGTACTTTTTACTCCCCCCTGTCCTCTCTCTCTCTCATGGTTTATTTGTCAGGAATGAGAGGGGGATGAATAGAGGATTACCTCTGTCCTGAAGCGAAAGCTTACTTTTTGGCACTGGTGGCAGTTACAAGGACAGATGTGAGGAATTGATTGCTAGTACAAATAATTGCACATATCCCTCTTGTTGAGATGCAAGCAGACAATTGCTTGTCCACCACCCACCACTTTATGTTCAACAGAGTGAGACTTTAATGACCCCTGAGGAAAATGACTTTGATGATTTTTACAGTTTGATGCTGTCTAGGGATTTGGCCATTAAATCTTTCACCTCACTATCGCACAGGTGGTCAGAATTTCCTAAACCTTGACAATAAACGGTTGTGTGCTTGTTTCCAGTGAGTCCTTACATGAGCACATGTCCCAGACTTGCTTTGCACCCTTTGCTGAAACATTGTCCTTTTTTGGAATTAATTAATCGTAATTCTTAGAATAAAAAACAAATTAGACTGATGGAGAAAACAAGGTAGCATGTTTTTAGTGTGAGCTGATTCTCTACATTGTATCCTGTATCCTGCAAAGCCATGTCTCCTGTCACATCTACACTATAATCCCCACTGACGATTGTTTAACCAAATGTCACACCACAGAAGAGCACGTACACACGCCTACAGAAACTTTGTGATATGCCTCAGACTTGCTGTTTAATTCACTGTCAAGTTGACAGAATACAGGTTCACAGTCCTGTCTTTACATTTCTGGATGACAAATCTACACACACACACACACACACACACACACACACACACACACACACACACACACACACACACACACACACACACACACACACACACACACACACACACACACACACACACTGTAGCATTGTCTAGCATTGTTATAACTTATTACATGTAAGCCATTTAAATTGCGAGAGAACGAGACTTAAAAGTGACTCTGGTACTGTAAATGTACACATCAAAACTGACAGTATTAATGTGATTCCAGGAAAAATGCTGGTAAAATAAATACGGGTGAAAAGGAGATTAAATATGAGTCATGATTTGGGATGAGGGTGAAGTGAGGTATTTTATGAAAGAAAAAGTGTATTCAAACATTGTTTCAGGATGGGAGTGGCTTTGTTGGTTTGACTGGAGCACAAGGGACATACAGTCCACCATTTTTAATGGAGCAGTGAGAAGAGTCAAGATCTGGTGATCTGGTGATCTGGTGTCAAACCGGTTAAGCGGCAAACAAAATAAAAAACATCAGTAAAGATTTGTAGCGCTGAATCACTGCCTGAAGGTATCGTGGTTTCATTCAGAGCCTCCAGCAAGAGGTTCTTGTATTTAATAACAGTAGTTATAGTTACAGTAATGGCATAAAGATTAAGATTAAACAAGTGTTTTAGAAACCAGCTAATCAAATGCAGTAAGTAAAATAATACAAAATAAAAAAATTTATATAGAGCAGAATAAAAGATCACAAAGAAAAAAAAAAGGTTAGCAGCCTGGACTGGGCTTGCAACATTTCTCTATAGTTAGTTCCAATTCATTGCATGGTTTAGAATGCAGAACTACAAGCCTGTGGATAAAAACTAGACATATTTTGGCTATGTTTACACTTCAGACAAAAAGTGGTCCAAATCATTCACTTGCTTTGACTCAGATATGTTTTTTTTTTTAAACAGTGTAAACAGCACAAATCACATGAATTCTGATCTTTTCAATTCATATGTGATCCTAAATCAGATACAGCTCAGATTTTCTGCACTGCAACCTCAGTCTGAACAGTCAAATCAGAATTCATGTGACTTTCACGTCACTTTGCCACACAGTGACAAGATTACTATTGAGGCCTTGGACCTGATCAGTTCAGTCAGTATCAACTGGAACGGTTACAGTTTGCTAGACCACAAAACAAATATGTTGAATTGAACTTTATTTCCAGGTAAGATTTGTACCCTTCTATAGCAGTCACATAAAAACCATTGTTACTTGCATATACAGTATGTCCATTATCTGTGATTGGATAAATGTTTGCATTCATTTGTCAGCTACTGTATAATGAATGTACAGAAATTTACTCACATGAACAAAAATCAAGTCTGATAAAAAAAAAAATGGCACAAAAATCACACTTAAAAACAAGACCTTATTTGAGCATGACAAAAACAAACTAATTCAGTGATTTTGCATAGTACGTGTTTGTTCTGATCTAAAACAAAAATCAATACACAAACAATGTTGCCGTGATTGGAAATGACCTGTGTTATTGTAATGTCACTCTAGGTAAAAAAAATAAAAAACAATTATAAAAAATAAAAAATCCTACATTAATAAAATCCTACCAGCATACATTCATTTGTCCTAGTGATGTTCGATTTCATAGTCAAACCAGACAAATTAAAGGCCCTTTGGCTTACAAAAAAGAAACACAGTGCAACATAAATCTCCATCACAACTTTTACAAAGGCACTTGAATCATGTTGTCAACTGGACAATAGATACAATTCAGCCACAGTCATTATACTGCCCATGCACACAGCAGAAGAGGAGCAAACATCTCTGGTAAAACAAAGGTTTTCTGCAGTACCACACACAGTACCCAAACGGGCCCAAACGAAAAATCACCTGAGTGAAATGCTGCATGACGAAATCACTTGAAACGGAAGCGAAGCCTTCCTTCCTAGGTTACAGTAGTGTTTCAAGATTTAACGTTTTTCTACATTTTCAACTTTAAATATTTTCCCTGTTAGCTATTCTTACTTTTCCTAGCTTGAAGAAATTTTTTTTTACAAAAACATTACATTGCAGGAAGATACAACGGCCAAGGTGTCTAATGTAAACATGCTATGATCGGGATGTGATCAGTTCATCCTGACATGTAAAGTATGATTTCGGTTTTCTGCACTGGATTCACGTAGTGCTTTTGTATTTGTGACAGATAGAAAGAGTGAGACAAAGTCAGAGAAAGAGGGTAGATATATGTGTGTGTGTGTGTGTGTGTGTGTGTGTGTGTGTGTGTGTGTGTGTGTGTGTGTGTGTGTGTGTGTATACACATCAGGTAGCCTCCTGTCTGTAATGCAGTACATAGTAGTCGTGGACGTACATCAGGATGGCGAATGGCTGACCAATGATAAGTGACATCCACACTGCAGCGTTGCTGTAGTTACCGCGCAGGAAGCGACCAACAAACCAGGCTAACGGAAGCTGATGAGTAAATAAAATTTGAAAATAAATAAACATAGTAGGTGACTGGGTTTTTAATGACTGCATTTTCTTCTGGGTTCTGTTCAGTTTTATGACTCAGCACACTCTAATGAATAACAAACTAAATCTAATAACAAACAAAGTCAGCAAAGAGGCCCTTAAATTGCCTATTGTCCTACTTTATTGCCCATTATACATCAAATATGCCCTGTCATGCTAATGAGGTAATTAACTCAGTTAATGATACTGAAGCCAAGGCCAAACACTGAGAACACCGTTTAAAATGTCCCAGAGGAATTAAAAGGAACATCCACTATTTTGAATTTTAGTGCGATTGTGCTACACAAACCTTTTCCTAAATGCCAGACCTACCTACACTCATTTTCTTTAACCTTTTTCAAACATTAAGAAGGATTTTTTTAGCAAAAAATGCATACCTATATCACTATTATTATTATGCATTATACAGTTTTAAATGGAAAATTTTATTTTGTAAATACCAGTACAGTAAAGGTTTGTGCAAACAGCTTTACGTTTGTCATCAGTGATATGTGTCGGGTCTTACCTGTGCCATCATGCCCATGAAGGCCCAAAGTCTGAACATCCTGAGAGGAACACTGACCAAGTACTGACACAGAAACAGATGGAGAAACCAAAATTATTACATCAAATAAATGTGGTTCTCTATAAAACATAATCTGACCTGAGGACAGTGAAGACCTACGGTGCAGTGTAGTCTATCTAAAGTGTTAACATAAGCAGAGAAAGTGGTCTTGGTCTCAGCTCTTACCTCATGGAAGAAAGCCGACAAGAAGAAGACAGCTGATTGGCTGACCATTTTACTAAATCCTCTCCTAAGCAGCGGCCTGTAAAAGTGGCTGCAAGACAGATAAAAGAACAGATGTTAAAATGGATGGATGGACAGATGAAGGTGTGGATGGACGTATCCTGTAAATTAGAACGTCAAATACACTGACAAAGATTTTACTTATTTGTTTTGTCAGACGTTTACTATCTGTTTTCCTATTCCTATTGTGTGATACTGTATGTTGAAATATCTTATATCTACAGTGGTGCTCATAGGTTTACGAACCCATGCTAAAGTTGACTAAAAAGAGGAATAAAAAAAAAATCATCTTATGGAAATTGATCTTAATGCCTTAATAAAAAAGAATTAGGAAAAATCCAACCTTTAAGGACACCAATTTTCTTTGTGAATGAATAATGTATCGTAGATAAATAAATGTTCTTCCTTAAAACACAGGGGGAATAAGTATACACACACATTTTAATTTTAAAATAGCCCCACATCATCACATACCCTTACCTAGAGATTGGCATGGGGTACTTTCCATAAAATAATCTCTCAATGCAAATCAAACCAGCTATTAGGCTAAATGAAATAAAACCATGCCAATCTCTAGGTATGGTGAAGGGTATTTGATGATGTGGGGCTATTTTAATTCCAAAGGCCAAGGGAACTTTATCAGGATGCATAGTATCCTGGATCCATGAAATAACTGGCCTTTAAAACAAAAAATCTGCCTGCCTCTATGGGAATTTAACATAGGGGTGTACTTACTTATGCCCCCTGTATTTTAAGGAAGAATATTTATTTATTTATGATAAATTATACATTCACAAAGGAAATGTGTGTCCTTAAAGGTTAGATTTTTTCCTAATTTTTTTAATTAAGGCATTAAGATCAATTTCCAAAAGATGATTTTTTTATTCCTCTTTTTAGTCAACTTTAGCATGGGTTCATAAACTTATGCGTACGACTGTATTATCTGCTGTAGTTCTCCCTCTCTGACAGGAATTCAAAGTAAATAGGCTTTAAACCCTTTAAATAGCATTTCATTTGCTTTGTCTGGCTTAATATCGTATTTGCTCCTGCTGTTGTGTTAGTGCATGTGGAAGTGGCTGCAGGCCCCATATTTATTACTAGCACTTACTCGCAGCCAGATGAATCAATTTCCCAAATACATCAGTGTGCCTTGTTGAGTCTGTCTCCCTGCATCAAACCCGCTGCTCTCCCCTGTGTTCAGTTCTATAAATTTCATTGCTTCCACTCAGTGTGTTAGTGTGCGAATAACTCACCGTAGACACCACTTGTGTACAGGGATGTTCCAGTTCTGCCAGAAATATGTCACTGTCTCAGAGTTCCTGAAAGAAGAGTCCGCAAATAGAGTGTTGAAGCATTACAGGGTTTAAACAATGGATCTAAGATAAATTCATCAATATTGATGAACAGGAAAAACTTAAATTCTATGCCTAAAATTCTAAGGAAATAAATGACACACACACACACACACACACACACACACACACACACACACACACACACACACACACACACACACACACACACACACACACACACACACACACACACACACACACACACACACACACACACACACACACACACACACACACACACACACACACACACACACACACACACACACACACACACACACACACACACACACACACACACACACACACCACCAGTCCTTGTAGAACTCTCTGTCCCCAAAGCGCAGCAGCTCAGCTGTGAAGTTCATTGACGAGTGGAAGAACACGTAGAAGAACATCAGCCACAGCAAGTGATTAGGAACCTGAGTAGGGTTAGAGAAATGGAAGGACTCAAATTAAAAATACATTATATGACTGGGAGACGTTTAAGAGGAGATGCAAAACTTGTTTCGTACCCATACTCTCATCAAAGTCATGGTATATTCTCATGTACAGTGAGTTAATCACTAGCATACATATGACTATGTGCAATGCGCAGTATATTATCCCTGTGGCTGTGATCCTGGTGTAACAATAACATTTGGAAAAGATACCAATGAAATGTAAATGTTTTATTTTGATTCTAATAATGTATTTGTTAACAATGACTATGGAGCAGTGTTACAGTTTTACTATGATTTCCCACTAGAAATGAATGTGAGGTATATTTTAAACAAAAGGGCTGAAAATCATGGCCTTTAGATGAGATTATTATCACATATCTTATTATTATTTAGTGTGATTATCCCCACTACTGTTGGGCTTTGTTATGCTCTATGTGTTATGCTATTTCATCCTATGGGTTTGTCATCAACTCACAGCAAGCATGAAGACAAAAACATTAGTAAAAAATTCTACATGTATATATGTTTTTTTTACTCACAGCTAATCTTAGAAGTCTCTCAGTCATCCTGGACAGATCCATGTCCTACAGAGGAGAGGAGAGACCCATAGATTAACAAATGGTGCACAGCAGCACTTTGCATTTGAAAACAATGCAACGCCATGTTGTTTTGTGCAGTGTTAGCTTCATTCTGTCTTCCTCACCTCTAGTGGTTTCATGGAACTTTGAATGATGGGAATCATCCACTGATGGAAAGAAAGTAAACGGCACAATTATGCCATTTTCAGACATGCACCAGAAACTGTGAATTCTGCATATTGGCTTCATTTGTAGCGTAATTTTTTTCCATAGTACTTTCATAGTTCTGGCAATCAAGGCAAAACAATCTTATTTTATTTTATCATGGCATTAAAAAACATGAAATGTGAATGGACAGAAAAATAGAGCACCAGTACCTGTTGAGTGAGAGCAACTAACAGCTGGGTGAAGAACAGCTGGGGACAAAGACACACATCAATGAAGTGTGTGACATGACATGAGAATATGAGCAGCGCATCAGATAACAAACCGTGAAGCTTTTAACTTTTAAATCTTTTTTTTTTTTGTTCTGCATCATCACTGGAAAGTAATTATCCTATACTGCTTGGAACAGAAATGGTTTATGTCTGATTGTCTAACAGCTCATGACCCTTTCCCTGTCGGACTGTGGTGTCACCATGTCCCCAAATCTCAGTTTGTGAACGCATTCACAAACCACTCCTAAGCACTAAGATCCTTCCTAATCAGGGAAAAGGGGGCTCTTTTTGACTTGAAAAAAACAGCTCCAGCAAAGGTGATGTTTTCTGGCTGATGCTGAATTGAGATAGTTACTCACCATCTCAAGCAGTCGCCTCAGCAGGAAACCTATGCGAATATTAGGAGAGCGAGGGAAGTTGAGCTCGTAGCACAGAGTTGGAGCAGAGACAAAGTAGTATATGTCTAGAGACAGGGAGGAGGTCAATGTGACAGTTAGTCAAAACATGTGACATAATGAAACAGGAAAAAGAGGTAGTGACACATGACATTATCAAAGTTTCATACAAACACGAAATGCACTAGATGTACTAGATATAAAGATGTATTGGAATACCTCTGATTGTGAGGTTGCCAGGGTAAAACACCTTACGGTCGCCTCCATTTAAGTGTTGTGCTGAGGGACCTGTGGGCAGAATTATTACACAAACACATGCACAATATCATGGCGTTGCAAAGTATGTAAGGGAGTCATTACATACAAATACAGAGAATATAATATAATGATAATCAAGTGTGGATGTTGACATACAACAGATTCTGTTATATAATTAAGATTTGCACACAGTGACTGTGACGGTTTCTGTAAATAACTGTCCAATTTTCATTTTATCTAAGAGCTGCAGTATCAAGTATCTGCCACTAGACGTCACTGTGACAGCATGAGCAAGGGGCTGAGAGATCATTTTGGGTAAGAAATGTAAAACCTTTAAAATGAGCAAATAATTCATTCTCACATAGGTTTTAAATGTAGTATGCAAACCCTCTCTTACTAAAATAGGAGATGGTAGGAGATTCAGGGTCCATCAAGTCCAAATCAAACAGGTTAAAAAACAGCTTCTATCCAAAAGCTGTCAAATCCATAACACCAAATGGCCACTGAAAAAGAACTGCTATCACACCTGGGACTGTTCTGTTTGTGCATGTTGCCGGTTTGTCTGTCTGTTAGCACTGTATGCACTTTCATCTATCCCTTATGCAACTTTTTAACTTAAAGCTATTTATTTATTTAATCCTGGCACGACTGTTTGTGTTTTTAATGATGTGTTATGCCGTCAATGCGGAGCTGCTAAACTGCTTTTCGTTGTCTGTAAAGCAATGACAAATAAACTATTCTAAAATATGTATGTGCAAGTGTGTTTGTGACTTACAAGACAGCGACCTGGCCAGTGTCTTGGCCTTGACAGTGCTCTGCTCTCTGCACCACATGTTGACGTCCTTATAGGAGTAAAGCTTTAGGAAGAGGATGGTGTAAGTACCAAGAACAAACGCACCGCCAACTGACAGAGAGAGAGAGAGATGATAGTTAACACTGTGATGTGAATAAAGTTGTAATGTGGGAACATGTAACCTACTGATATACTGCCTAGAAGTATGGGATGATGAGAAGCAGAGATGAGAAAAAGCCAACAGAGGGTAGAAAATAGTGAGAAAGAAGGGAGGAGGGGGTAGAGAGACCAGGAGAGAGTGGAAACCAGGAGGGAAAAAAAAGAGAGGAGGGGGGATTTAAAGAGTTAAATAAACAAAACAAGGCCAGTAAAATAAATCATCTCAGCTCAACGTATGAGAGCAGTCCAACTATGCCAAGGACAATATTATACACTATAGCCTTGTTTACCAGTGTGTGTGTTGTGTGTGTGAAAGATTTTAAAATTAACTTAATTAATAAAACATAATTTTGTATATTGACTCACAAAACCCAATCTCACACACACACACACACACACACACACACACACACACACACACACACACACACACACACACACACACACACACACACACACACACACACACACACACACACACACACACACACACACACACACACACACACACACACACACACAGAGAGCGAGAGAAAGCAGTTTGCCAAGGCTTTATCAATGGTCACCATATGCTTGATAGCAAAGGATGATGCTGAACAGAGAGGAAGACACACACCAACAAGCATATACCCACACACCTATACACACTTGTGCACTTACACACAAATAAAAACGGCCTGTTGTGCCAATAGGGTGAGGCACACCTGGCATCAAACCACATCAGATCTTATCCATTTACCATCTGTCTATCTGGCTCTGTCACTTCTAGACAACTAGATTGGCTCCAAACACAGCTACAGTAGATACAAATCATAGAAACAACTAGAGGTGGAAGTGGAAGAAACATACCAGAGGAGCCCATCTTTACCCACTGACAATTCCCCCAACAAAATCATGAATTTGTCTGTGAACTCACAACCATTTACTTTAAAAATCTGTAAAATGTCAAAAGTCTCTGTACTATTTTTGTTGTTTTCCTCTGTCAGCAGACTCTAGGTAAACTCAACATGCTTCATTTTCTATACTAAGATGTGCCTTTGGGTAGTGTTTAGATCTGGGTAAACAGTTTAAACTTGTTCTGCCACTAGACATGCCAGGTTTAGCTCAATCAGCTAACCGTATGTATGTAGCCTACTCGACATGACACAATTTGACACACCTTGTTTTCAAGCCTGTGCAATATGGATAATTATATAAGTTTGGATCTGAGATGTGTTGACATTTTGTTTGACCGGAAGCACCTGACTAGATTTTTTTACTTTTGTCATTAAACCTGCATTCAAAAAAGCTGACAAAGTGTTTGTCTTCCTTTAGAGTCCTTATGTCTGTCACAAGATTTTCCCTCATTGGTTACTTGTAGCTCTCTGTCAATTGCCAGGAACATCAGCACGTTTTAGGTTTTATGACAAAGAAACTTGAATGAAGTTCAACAAAACAGTTTAATACCTCACATTGTACACTGCTAAATGTACAATGGCTGAATACTGGTTGCATAAGCAGTGTTACAGTGTGTTTTACGCCTACTTTAGAACACACCAAGTACGAAGGACTTCACTGTATGTGATGCTCCAGATTGTCTGACTATATTGTAAGTGTATAGAATAAAACCCAGATAAACACAGCTAAGTTTTGCAACATACTTGTACACATTAAAAGGACATCAAAAGTGGGGGTAATAACAAAATAATGACAGTAAAGAAAGAATATTTTCCCCTCATCACTACAGTATTACTCAAAAGAAATTCAATACAATTCCAAATGAAGTTTTTTTTTTTTTTTGATCTGGCTGAATACCAGTTGGATAAGCAGTGTTCAGTATACACACAAACACACACACACACACACACACACACACACACACACACACACACACACACACACACACACACACACACACACACACACACACACACACACACACACACACACACACACACACACACACACACACACACACACACACACACACACACACACACACACACACACACACACACACACACACACACACCTGCCCTCTGTCATTGCCCTTCCTGTGTGAACAGCAGCGCAGAGAGGAGAACAGACAGATGGACTGACTCCTTTACCTCCCAGTGAGAGAACAGAAGAGAGTAAAGGAGCAGAGAGGAGAGACTAAAACAATCGTTTAATTGTACACTAAAACTTACTATCTGTCTGTCTCATGAATGATCAAGGTAAAGTTAGAGGTGTCCCAACTAAGGCTTGAAGAAAAGAGGACTGAGACTGCCAGAAAATCTGACCTAAATATATTATGTTAATGGTGTGAAACACTGCTACTGCGGAACATTTGTAGGTTAAGTGAGAAACGTCAGTGGCAGTGAAATATTTTACATTTTCAAGTTCATTAAGTTCATATGTATCCCTGGTAAAAAAGTCTTACATTTTACTTTTACCTTAATACAAGCAAGTCGGCCTGGGGGGAAAATAGTAGTTGGATAACTACCCATTACACCAAAAGTTAGCACTTTTAAACACATTTGCTACAATAAATTATTATTATTATTATATTTAGTGACAGTCAAATAACCTGTTGATTGCAACTGAGTTCTCTCTTGACCTTTAAATTCTATCTTGAGTCACTGACTTACCAAACAAAGAGCAACATCATTACATACATTTTTACCAAAGCACATCAGGCAACTTTCTTCAAAATTGAATCTATAATGTTAATGAGTAATTGAATTAATCACTCCAAGGAATATAGTGTGCTGGTGTATCATGTTGTGTAAAGTATTTATCATGCGTAAATTATGTAGTTTGTGGAGGGTGGCCATGGTTTCTGTCAGGCAGCCTGATGAAGACAGAAGAAGGTGACCCTTGGATGATCCTGTACTGAAAACCATACCTACTTTGGAATCTCTCCTCTCCCCTCATCCATTCTTCTACCATCTACTTTCTTTTCCTATCCTCTGCACCCTTCTCCTCTCTTCTCCTATCTTCTCCTCTCTTGTCTTGTCTTGTCTTGTCTTGTCTTGTCTTGTCCTCTCCTCTCCTCTCCTCTCCTCTCCTCTCCTCTCCTCTCCTCTCCTCTCCTCTCCTCTGAGCCAGCTGGAAATAATCCAGTCATGACCAACTGGTCCATTACCACTAACCGACTCCAATTATGTCTCTGTATAAGAGATGTCTTTTACTGCACTATCAAACTAGTCGACTGTTTCTCTGAAGGGCAAGGATGTGAATGTCCTCTTCATCTTTATTACAATTACATTATTTTCTGTTTTATACAAATGGCAACATTGTTACCGATGAATGGATAATGGTTTGGCTGCATAATAGATGCTACTATTTTAGTCAACTGTGTTATGAACAGCAGGTAGCAAGGCTGCAGAGATGGTATTTTAATCACAGTCAAAAAACATTTTACCTGGGGTCATGGAGGGGACCAATAGGACCACTGCAGCAGGGAATGTTAGCATGATTGCCAAGTTAATGCAATGGACCAGAAATCCCACAAGTTCAGTGAATGAACCCTGGGCAGAAAGACAGGCAAAGAGGGACACAAGGACTTTTTATATTAAATCTTAAAGAAGTTGGCGTTGTCCTATTTTAAACCACCGTCACCTGATTAACTGCCTTTATTTTGTTAGCAGATTTTTAACTTTAGTCATTTGTTGGTGAGGTTATTCTAAAGACAATGAAAACAATACAGTGCCTAAACATGAACACTGTAAGTATTTCTTTGCTCTGCTTTTAAACAGATCATTGGAATAAAACAGAACCACATTTCGAGTTATGGTGGCCTATTAAAGTTTTAAAAAGCTCACGATGTTCCATATTCATGCCAAAGAGACAGAGCATAATTGAATATGCCCTAAATGCAGATGGTGACTAACTTATTTCTTGTTTTACCATTTAACTTTTGCAGATGCAATTGGGAGGTTCAGTTATCCAGTCAGTTTTAGAAAAAAAAGAATCCCTCCTGGGAGTTGTGAAAGTGCTCGCTATTCAACAGTTCAGTTAAAATCCACAGTGCTCTGACGTTTAAGTGCAAGCAGAGTTTCTCCACTCACCTTCGACAGCTGCCTCTCTGTGTAGAGAGCCACCAGAATGAACATGTTGGAAACTGTCAAAACACAAGGAGAGATTTTTGTCAGTTCCTCTAAAACAATCTAGATTCAATTTTGTTACACACGCAAAGTTGCCATTTTCAGATCTTTAGGAAAGGAAATAAAAAGGAGAACAATAACCTCATTTTATAAAAATGAATAAATAAATGCTACTATTGGGAGCCAAATAAAGTTTGGACTCAAAGTAAGTTTCTAGTGCCCCATTTTTTAAATTTATTTAATGCACATGTTATTATGCATTAATTGTTGCCACTAAGCCTGATTTTGTGTGTAGCAAATTGGGCTGAATAGTATGTAGATGTTTTCCTTTTTTTTAAATCTTGTGTCAGTGTCAGTTTAAACTACAGTGTAACTTACTGCTGAATGAACAAAACCACTGGTATGTAGATTTGCTCATTACCCTAACCAGGCTGAGCCACACTGATAGCACATAATTGCAGCAATTGTTCCATTTTAAGACCCTAATCAGTGCATTAGCATGTCAATCAATCTAATCTCGAGGGGGCATATGTGTTAACTGTGAGACATTTTTATTACTGGTTCTTATCATTCTGTCATCAATGCAACTACCCATCAGCGTTGCCATTCCAAATCACTTTGTTTAATGGTGCAGTCACATGCTTGTTTTTGAATTCATGGTATATTTTGTACTATGAAGGGACAAGAGTCACCATTTAAAGTTAGTAAGATAAAGTACACATCACTTCACCAAGTTTTTGTGAAAAAAATGCTCATTATAGTTACATGAGATTCTGTATTTAGGCAAATGTCACATTTTATCTTACCCCTAAAGGCACCTCTACAAAATAACATACAGCCAGGAGAACAACTATCTGTAATTTCCTCTCACAGAGACCACTCGTATTTTTAATATGCTAATGACTTTATCATAAAACATAGTGATTTGCAAAAATTTTATTAATTTCAGCAAAATTTGCTCCACTGAAAAAAGGTCCACAAGTTGTTCTTCAAAAGGGCTGTGTCTGACATTATACCAAATTTCTTTGGACTGTGTGTGTGTGTGTATTTCTTGTTTATTTTATATAAATGTTTAACATCTATAGGTTTATGTATGCACCAACTACCAAGGCAAATACCTTGCAAGTGTTACTTACTTGGCAATAAATCCTTTTCGGATTCTGATTTATCACGCAGAGCAGAGGCCTCAGGAAATGCATAGCACACTGCTGCTAATGTTCTATTTGATCTCTTTTGGAAAGGGGCCTATGTTGAGCATATTTGTCAAACAGCAACTATTGAGCCCACTAGTGCATGAAACTGGAACAAACAGCACCATTTAGCACCTGTTAGACACACGTAAACTTTTCATCAGGTATCCACAGAGCAGCTTTTGGGAGATATTTTGGCAGCAACAGACTTGCAACAAAATGAGATACCTTACACTAGTGTCAAGTATTATTTTTTATTTTGGTCACTCACAGGCACAGTTGCCTAAAAACTTTCTATTCCGGCTTTCTAAATTTGACCCATTTTGCTGGTAGGCCAATTGTAGACTTCTTATTGACTTTATGTTGGGATATTTCTGTGTCGGAGTGTGTCGGAGTGTGTGCGTGAGTACATGCGCGTGGGTGTGTAAGTTGCTGCAGTGACTCTATAAGTACTGAATACCCTCTGGGAATGAGCTGCTTTACTGTCGATGCTACTGTAAACACACTCCCATCCTCAGCTGTCTTTTAACCAACGTCATTTACCTTAACTCCATCTATCTCTTCCTCCCTC